>NW_025334303.1:0-278407 GCF_014858855.1 Bufo gargarizans
CACCTGATCTGAACCCCATTGAGAACCTGTGGTCCATCATCAAATGTGAGATTTACAAGGAGGGAAAACAGTACACCTCTCTGAACAGTGTCTGGGAGGCTGTGGTTGCTGCTGCACGCAATGTTGATGGTGAACAGATCAAAACACTGACAGAATCCATGGATGGCAGGCTTTTGAGTGTCCTTGCAAAGAAAGGTGGCTATATTGGTCACTGATTTGTTTTTGAATGTCAGAAATGTATATTTGTGAATGTTGAGATGTTATATTGGTTTCACTGGTAAAAATAAATAATTGAAATGGGTATATATTTGTTTTTTGTTAAGTTGCCTAATAATTATGCACAGTAATAGTCACCTGCACACACAGATATCCCCCTAAAATAGCTAAAACTAAAAACAAACTAAAAACTACTTCCAAAAATATTCAGCTCTGATATTAATGAGTTTTTTGGGTTCATTGAGAACATGGTTGTTGTTCAATAATAAAATTAATCCTCAAAAATACAACTTGCCTAATAATTCTGCCTTCCCTGTAATACACATAACACATTAGAAATAGGGATGAGCGAACCCGAACTGTATAGTTCGGGTTTGTACCGAATTTTGGGGTGTCCGTGACACGGACCCGAACCCGGACATTTTCGTAAAAGTCCGGGTTCGGGTTCGGTGTTCGTCGCTTTCTTGGCGCTTTTTGAAAGGCTGCAAAGCAGCCAATCAACAAGCGTCATACTACTTGCCCCAAGAGGCCGTCACAGCCATGTCTACTATTGGCATGGCTGTGATTGGCCAGTGCAGCATGTGACCCAGCCTCTATTTAAGCTGGAGTCACATAGCGCCGCACGTCACTCTGCTCTGATCAGCATAGGGAGAGGTTGCAGCTGCGACGTTAGGGCGAGATTAGGCAGTGATTAACTCCTCCAAAAGACTTCATTCAGAGATCGATCTGCAGCTGTGGATGATTGAACTGCTGCTATTGAATTGCTCACTGTTTTTAGGCTGCCCAGAGCGTTTTTCAGTCACTTTTTTCTGGGGTGATCGGCGGCCATTTTGTGTCTTGTGGTGCGCCAGCACAAGCTGCCACCAAGTGCATTTAACCCTCAATAGTGTGGTTGTTTTTTGGCTAAATCCTACATCAGGGTCAAGCTGTCACACCAAGTGCATTTAACCATCAATAGTCTGGTTATTTTTTGGCCATATACTAAATCAGGGGCAAGCTGTCACCAAGTGCATTTAACCCTCAATGGTGTGGTTGTTTTTTGGCTAAATTCTACATCAGGGTCAAGCTGTCACACCAAGTGCATTTAACCAGCAATAGTGTGGTTATTTTTTGGCCATATACTACATCAGGGGCAAGCTGAGCCTGTCACCAAGTGCATTTAACCCTCAATGGTGTGGTTGTTTTTTGGCTAAATCCTACATCAGGGTCAAGCTGTCACACCAAGTGCATTTAACCATCAATAGTCTGGTTATTTTTTGGCCATATACTACATCAGGGTCAAGCTGTCACCAAGTGCATTTAACCCTCAATGGTGTGGTTGTTTTTTGGCTAAATTCTACATCAGGGTCAAGCTGTCACACCAAGTGCATTTAACCATCAATAGTCTGGTTATTTTTTGGCCATATACTACATCAGGGTCAAGCTGTCACCAAGTGCATTTAACCCTCAATGGTGTGGTTGTTTTTTGGCTAAATCCTACATCAGGGTCAAGCTGTCACACCAAGTGCATTTAACCATCAATAGTGTGGTTATTTTTTGGCCATTTCCAAGTCTAATTCTGTCAGTAAACCTATACCTGTCACCCAGCGCCTAAATACTAGGCCTCAAATTTATATTCAGCTAAATCTGTCGTTACTGCTGTGGCTGATCAAGTTATTTAGTGTCCGTCAAAGCACAGTTTTTGTTCTGGGTTGAAATACAATTCCCAATTTAGCAATTTCCTAATTTAGTGGTTTCTGCTGTATCAGAGCTATTTTAAATCTATCCCTAAAAGGGTATTTAAGATTCAAGGTGCACATAGGGTCATTCTGAATAATTTCACACACATGCTACTGTGCATTTCCAAGTCTAATTCTGTCTGTAAACCTATACCTGTCACCCAGCGCCTAAAAACTAGGCCTCAAATCTGTGGTTACTGCTGTGCCTGTATTAGTGTAATACGGTACCTAAATAGATAGCCAGATAGTGTTAGGTGTCTGTAAAAAAAAAAGGCCTGAATTTGAATTCAATACATTGGGCCAAATAATATTTTTCTTATTGTGGTGAACGGTAACAATGAGGAAAACGTCTAGTAAGGGACGCGGACGTGGACATGGTCGTGGTGGTGTTAGTGGACCCTCTGGTGCTGGGAGAGGACGTGGCCGTTCTGCCACAGCCACACGTCCTAGTGTAACAACTACCTCAGGTCCCAGTAGCCGCCATAATTTACAACGATATTTGGTGGGGCCCAATGCCGTTCTAAGGATGGTAAGGCCTGAGCAGGTACAGGCATTAGTCAATTGGATGGCCGACAGTGGATCCAGCACGTTCACATTATCTCCCACCCAGTCTTCTGCAGAAAGCGCACAGATGGCGCCTGAAAACCAACCCTATCAGTCTGTCACATCACCCCCATGCATACCAGGGAAACTGTCTGAGCCTAAAGTTATGCAGCAGTCTCTTATGCTGTTTGAAGACTCCGCTGGCAGGGTTTCCCAAGGGCATCCACCCAGCCCTTCCCCAGCGGTGGAAGACATAGAATGCACTGACGCACAACCACTTATGTTTCCTGATGATGAGGACATGGGAATACCACCTCAGCATGTCTCTGATGATGACGAAACACAGGTGCCAACTGCTGCGTCTTTCTGCAGTGTGCAGACTGAACAGGAGGTCAGGGAGGAAGACTGGGTGGAAGACGATGCAGGGGACGATGAGGTCCTAGACCCCACATGGAATGAAGGTCGTGCCACTGACTTTCACAGTTCGGAGGAAGAGGCAGTGGTGAGACCGAGCCAACAGCGTAGCAAAAGAGGGAGCAGTGGGCAAAAGCAGAACACCCGCCGCCAAGAGACTCCGCCTGCTACTGACCGCCGCCATCTGGGACCGAGCACCCCAAAGGCAGCTTCAAGGAGTTCCCTGGCATGGCACTTCTTCAAACAATGTGCTGACGACAAGACCCGAGTGGTTTGCACGCTGTGCCATCAGAGCCTGAAGCGAGGCATTAACGTTCTGAACCTTAGCACAACCTGCATGACCAGGCACCTGCATGCAAAGCATGAACTGCAGTGGAGTAAACACCTTAAAACCAAGGAAGTCACTCAGGCTCCCCCTGCTACCTCTTCTGCTGCTGCCGCCTCGGCCTCTTCTGCTGCTGCCGCCTTGGCCTCTTCTGCTGCTGCCGCCTCGGCCTCTTCCTCCGCCTCTGGAGGAACGTTGGCACCTGCCGCCCAGCAAACAGGGGATGTACCACCAACACCACCACCTCCGTCACCAAGCATCTCAACCATGTCACACGGCAGCGTTCAGCTCTCCATCTCACAAACATTTGAGAGAAAGCGTAAATTCCCACCTAGCCACCCTCGATCCCTGGCCCTGAATGCCAGCATTTCTAAACTACTGGCCTATGAAATGCTGTCATTTAGGCTGGTGGACACAGACAGCTTCAAACAGCTCATGTCGCTTGCTGTCCCACAGTATGTTGTTCCCAGCCGGCACTACTTCTCCAAGAGAGCCGTGCCTTCCCTGCACAACCAAGTATCCGATAAAATCAAGTGTGCACTGCGCAACGCCATCTGTGGCAAGGTCCACCTAACCACAGATACGTGGACCAGTAAGCACGGCCAGGGACGCTATATCTCCCTAACTGCACACTGGGTAAATGTAGTGGCAGATGGGCCCCAGGCGGAGAGCTGTTTGACGCACGTCCTTCCGCCGCCAAGGATCGCAGGGCAACATTCTTTGCCTCCTGTTGCCACCTCCTCCTACTCAGCTTCCTCCTCCTCTTCTTCCACCTGCTCATCCAGTCAGCCACACACCTTCACCACCAACTTCAGCACAGCCCGGGGTAAACGTCAGCAGGCCATTCTGAAACTCATATGTTTGGGGGACAGGTCCCACACCGCACAGGAGTTGTGGCGGGGTATAGAACAACAGACCGACGAGTGGTTGCTGCCGGTGAGCCTCAAGCCCGGCCTGGTGGTGTGCGATAATGGGCGAAATCTCGTTGCAGCTCTGGGACTAGCCGGTTTGACGCACATCCCTTGCTTGGCGCATGTGCTGAATTTGGTGGTGCAGAAGTTCATTCACAACTACCCCGACATGTCAGAGCTGCTGCATAAAGTGCGGGCCATCTGTTCGCGCTTCCGGCGTTCACATCCTGCCGCTGCTCGCCTGTCTGTGCTACAGCGTAACTTCGGCCTTCCCGCTCACCGCCTCATATGCGACGTGCCCACCAGGTGGAACTCCACCTTGCACATGCTGGACAGACTGTGCGAGCAGCAGCAGGCCATAGTGGAGTTTCAGCTGCAGCACGCACGGGTCAGTCGCACTACGGAACAGCACCACTTCACCACCAATGACTGGGCCTCCATGCGAGACCTGTGTGCCCTGTTGCGCTGTTTCGAGTACTCCACCAACATGGCCAGTGGCGATGACGCCGTTATCAGCGTTACAATACCACTTCTATGTCTCCTTGAGAAAACACTTAGGGCGATGATGGAAGAGGAGGTGGCCCAGGAGGAGGAGGAGGAGGAGGAGGAAGAGGGGTAATTTTTAGCACTTTCAGGCCAGTCTCTTCGAAGTGACTCAGAGGGAGGTTTTTTGCAACAGCAGAGGCCAGGTACAAATGTGGCCAGCCAGGGCCCACTACTGGAGGACGAGGAGGACGAGGATGAGGAGGAGGTGGAGGAGGATGAGGATGAAGCATGGTCACAGCGGGGTGGCACCCAACGCAGCTCGGGCCCATCACTGGTGCGTGGCTGGGGGGAAACGCAGGACGATGACGATACGCCTCCCACAGAGGACAGCTTGTCCTTACCCCTGGGCAGCCTGGCACACATGAGCGACTACATGCTGCAGTGCCTGCGCAATGACAGCAGAGTTGCCCACATTTTAACGTGTGCGGACTACTGGATTGCCACCGTGCTGGATCCACGGTACAAAGACAATGTGCCCACCTTACTTCCTGCACTGGAGCGTGATAGGAAGATGCGCGAGTACAAGCGCACGTTGGTAGACGCGCTACTGAGAGCATTCCCAAATGTCACAGGGGAACAAGTGGAAGCCCAAGGCCAAGGCAGAGGAGGAGCAAGAGGTCGCCAAGGCAGCTGTGTCACGGACAGCTCCTCTGAGGGCAGGGTTAGCATGGCAGAGATGTGGAAAAGTTTTGTCAACATGTAGTGTACGGGAGAGTAATACCCCGTCACTACAGAAGGGTCACTTGGGTGTTGTCGTTCCCCCTTTAAGGGGAGGTTGGTAAAAACATCTTGTAATGTCATGCTATGTATTTTCCTGTTACTGTGAAACGTGCTTATGCAGGCCGGCTAGGGTGTCATTCCAGCTCTGAGTCACTAGAGGGAGCTAGGGAGCCCTAGGTTATATAAGGCCCAGTCAGGAAGTAACAGCAGTGTGTTCAGACAGTGGGAGCAGAGGTCAGAAATGATCCTGTGTCTGAGGGAAAGCCAGGTTATGGGCCTGTGAGAGCATAGCAGGCCTGAAGCCTGTCGGCTAGGAGAGGGTAGTAAAGGCCCTGTAACCGGGTTCCGGATCCAAGGAAAAGGTTCCCCTCCTGAGTCGTCATCCGTTTAGCTGAAGCAGCATAAACAAGCCACAAGCCAAGACACAGATTACCACAGAGGCCGATCAGATAAAGCGAGAGGTACTCAAGATAACAGAGGAGGTACTAGATAAGGACAGCTTCAAGGGTACGCCAGATAAAGGGCATTAGACCTTGGAGAGAAAGTCACATGTAGCAGGACCAGTCAGGAATAGTGAGCAATCCGCCTGTACTGCATCTCCTGAAATCAACACTCTGTATAATTCATCGCTAAGACCGGCCTTTCTGTATTCTCAAGAACCACCTGTATTTTTATGAAAACCAACCGTCTTTTATGGAACTGTGCACTACCAGTGTCCGTGTATTATCCTGACTGATATTCAGTAAAGTTCCAGTTTTTGTTGGCTATCCTGTGCTTGCTTCATTCTTCCACCATACTTTACACGGCGTGTCACCGTTTAATTGACACTGGCGTCACGAACTTTTTAACTACCTGCCTGTTCCAGCATTCGCCCCGATTTGAAGACGACAGTGGATCCCAGGTTAGTGGTCAATCTGCACTACAAAGCCCAGCATACACTACTGACCCCCTGGGACACTGCATCGCTCTTTTTGGCGTCACGAACAGGATTCGCATACTTCGACAGTGCAGAGAAGTGTGAACTGTGTGCTTTAACTATTCCACCACCGTATTGCAAAGACTGTAACCTTTATTCCCAAATCTGTGGATTGAAATTGTGCCTGGGAGGAATCAGAGACGCTGTACTGTGTTGCGCTACCCCCAGAGAGAAAAATCGTATTTGTGGACTGTGTTTTACTGGATTTTTCGTCATCCTGCTTGCTGGCAGTGAATTGCAGCATCAGGACATCTAAAATGGCCGCCGACGCCATGAGGCTTTTTACTGCGCCATCAGGATGTGCAGAGGCGCGAATATTTGGCGCCGAAACCTTCCAAGAAGAAGGAGGAGACGACTGCCCTGGAGCGCCGCCCACCTTGAGGAGTGGCGAAGCGGCTAACTACTTTGAAAAGTTACGCCTGGGAGGCGGGGCTCCGATGGAGATAGACTGGCCCAGTGCGTGGGAGGAGTCAGAAGCGATGCAGCAATCAGGAAGAGAAGAGATGGCGTGTGCTGCGGAGAGCGAGGATGAGACCACGTGCGAGTGGGGCGCCACTCCACCGGACTTTCCGGAGTTGGGGCCGTGGGATCCTCTAGCCTGGACGGTCAATCCCGGAGCCCAGGCCATGGATCTGAGCATCACCCGACCCGAGTCCCCACCGATCCGCCGCCGCCATGCAGAATGGCCGGCTATCATGGAGGAGCTGAAAGCCGCGGTGGCAGCAAAGAATACTAGCCGGAAGAAGCGCTTCGAGGAGATGGCTAAGTCGATCCAGGGAGACTCCTTCCCGGGTAAGCCCCAGCTCGAAAGGCGCCGAGGGATAGTGGTGTCCTTCGACAGGGACAAAGGCTATGGATTTATCCAGGAGCTGGGGACTGGCCGGGACTTCTATGTCAACCGGCGATCGGTAAAGCGGCATTACCTCCCAGAACATCTCCACAATCTAACCATAGGGGAAATCGTGGAATACACTCCCGCTGAAAGTTTAAGGGGCCCCTACGCCACCGCAGTGACTCGCCCGAAGGCGCCGGCTGGAAACTGGGACTCTGAAAAAGACAGGGCCGAACCGGCTGAGATAGCTAGCGCGCGTGTGGACAAGGGCCGGACCACCCATCTTCAAAACCAGGTCTACCTCAGTCCAGATGTCTTCTGGGAGCCGATCGTGCTGCAGGGCCTGGAGGAGCGGTACCCCCCTCCGGCTGCAGTGAAACGAGAGGAAGAGCAGGAGCGGCAGGACAGCTATCGGAGAGCCGAGGAAAGTGCTGAGGCCCGGCGCCAAGCAGCCGCTGCCATTGTTCCCCCAGCGGCCGGACCCCCTGGACCTCCGGTAGATCCGACCACCTGTACCAAAGCAGAACTGGAGGCCCTACGAAAGAGGGTGTACTGGGTGGCGGACCTCGGCTGCGCAGGAGGCGAGCGGTGGTTTCCATTCCCGAGGACGGAGGCCGAGATGGAGGCCGTGAAAGACAAACCTCCCCCTCTAAAAATTGTCAGGGGAGACGGGTTTCAAATGTGGCCGTCCTTGCCGGAACAACTGTTGCAGGTGCCATATGTCGACTCGTCGTCTGAAGAAGAACACGATACTCGGCTGTAAGTACTTTTGCCCTCCTGTTCATTTCCGTTATGGCCGTTTGTCCCTCCAGTTTGGCAGAGCTGGTGTAGCTCGCTGCCAGTTACCCACGGCCGGTGGCATTCTAATTCTATAACGTGCCACTGTGTACCAAGGCTTCCAGCTGCCTTTGTTTTGTTTGGGACATCCGGTTTGCTGCTGAATTCCCGGTTGTGCCTTGAAGTTTTTGCACAAATTTTACCCCTTTTACCCCCATTTCAGGTTGAAAAGACATTTTTATGTCAGCACTATTTTAAAGGGTAAGCAGGACTTGCCAGGATAACAAGGCCCTGGTATTGTCAGAGTCCTGTATTGTCATTTTATATATGTGCTGCTGACAGTATTTAATAACCGGTTTTCTTATTCAAGTATATGTGCCCAGAGATGGACTTCCTATGTGCAAGCCTCTGAGATGTTAATATTGCAATGGACTTATTTATTGTCATGGACTATCCTGGTTCTTTAAACATCTCGCTGTGCCAGGTCAGCGCCCCCGTTCCACTCACTATCCTGTGAAAAAGAGAACGACGCCCCTTGTCACCAGACTTCGCCATTTCCAATTGGGTCTGATAAGAGTGTAATTGACATATATGTATGCATGCATGTGTCTTTCTCTGTTTCAGGTCATGATTCCAGTTGGGCGGGCCCTGATGGAGTACGAGGTCGTACTCAGCTTAAAGCAGCGGGGTATGTAGTGTACGGGAGAGTAATACCCCGTCACTACAGAAGGGTCACTTGGGTGTTGTCGTTCCCCCTTTAAGGGGAGGTTGGTAAAAACATCTTGTAATGTCATGCTATGTATTTTCCTGTTACTGTGAAACGTGCTTATGCAGGCCGGCTAGGGTGTCATTCCAGCTCTGAGTCACTAGAGGGAGCTAGGGAGCCCTAGGTTATATAAGGCCCAGTCAGGAAGTAACAGCAGTGTGTTCAGACAGTGGGAGCAGAGGTCAGAAATGATCCTGTGTCTGAGGGAAAGCCAGGTTATGGGCCTGTGAGAGCATAGCAGGCCTGAAGCCTGTCGGCTAGGAGAGGGTAGTAAAGGCCCTGTAACCGGGTTCCGGATCCAAGGAAAAGGTTCCCCTCCTGAGTCGTCATCCGTTTAGCTGAAGCAGCATAAACAAGCCACAAGCCAAGACACAGATTACCACAGAGGCCGATCAGATAAAGCGAGAGGTACTCAAGATAACAGAGGAGGTACTAGATAAGGACAGCTTCAAGGGTACGCCAGATAAAGGGCATTAGACCTTGGAGAGAAAGTCACATGTAGCAGGACCAGTCAGGAATAGTGAGCAATCCGCCTGTACTGCATCTCCTGAAATCAACACTCTGTATAATTCATCGCTAAGACCGGCCTTTCTGTATTCTCAAGAACCACCTGTATTTTTATGAAAACCAACCGTCTTTTATGGAACTGTGCACTACCAGTGTCCGTGTATTATCCTGACTGATATTCAGCAAAAGTTCCAGTTTTTGTTGGCTATCCTGTGCTTGCTTCATTCTTCCACCATACTTTACACGGCGTGTCACCGTTTAATTGACACTGGCGTCACGAACTTTTTAACTACCTGCCTGTTCCAGCATTCGCCCCGATTTGAAGACGACAGTGGATCCCAGGTTAGTGGTCAATCTGCACTACAAAGCCCAGCATACACTACTGACCCCCTGGGACACTGCAAACACGCCACAGCTAACTGCACCACTACCTGATACGCAACGTGTTAGCAGGAGGCAACATTTCACTAACATGGTGGAACAGTACGTGTGCACACCCCTCCACGTACTGACTGATGGTTCGGCCCCATTCAACTTCTGGGTCTCCAAATTGTCCACGTGGCCAGAGCTAGCCTTTTATGCCTTGGAGGTGCTGGCCTGCCCGGCGGCCAGCGTTTTGTCTGAACGTGTATTCAGCACGGCAGGGGGCGTCATTACAGACAAACGCAGCCGCCTGTCTACAGCCAATGTGGACAAGCTGACGTTCATAAAAATGAACCAGGCATGGATCCCACAGGACCTGTCCATCCCTTGTGCAGATTAGACATTAACTACCTCCCCTTAACTATATATTATTGGACTCCAGGGCACTTCCTCATTCAATCCTATTTTTATTTTCATTTTACCATTATATTGCGAGGCTACCCAAAGTTGAATGAACCTCTCCTCTGTCTGGGTGCCGGGGCCTAAATATATGACAATGGACTGTTCCAATGTTGGGTGACGTGAAGCCTGATTCTCTTCTATGACATGCAGACTGATTCTCTGCTGACATGAAGCCAGATTGTCTGTTACGGGACCTCTCTCCTCTGCCTGGGTGCTGGGCCTAAATATATGACAATGGACTGTTCCAATGTTGGGTGACGTGAAGCCTGATTTTATTACAAGACCCGGAGGCGAGTATTGCTATTCTCCTTCTTTACTCTGACCAATAGCAGCAAAGAACAAATAAAAATATTGAAACATGTCATCAGCCCCTCCCCATAGTCTCTCTATAACAGGCCACACCGCCTGCAAAACCTCCTCTTTCTTTGCTGCTGACCGCAGAGATAAGTAGTGCTTTGTTACTGTTTTTTGTCATTATGACTTACTGATGCATTTATTTTTGTTGGGAATTTTGTATTGGCTTGTTTTTTCCCCTTGTGGGCTATTTGGGGGTACATATAGGTATTTTTATATACTGTGCCTGTTAAATTTGTCCTTTCCCCCCTATCTTATTGGTCTCTTTTGGGCTTCCTATTAGTGGTTCACATCCCAGGACGGACATCTTGTTCTCACTCTTGTGCTCACTCTTTTCCTCACTGTGCCCTCTTCTGTCCCCCCTCTTAATCGGGCGGCTCTTTTTCCCGCCGCCGCTTACCTCTGTGCGGCCGCGGCTGCGCTCTCTTTTCTTCCCGGCAAGCGCGCCCGAGATCTCGCGAGATCTCGGGCACTTCCGCTTCCGCTGTTAGCGTCTTCTCGGCCTGGAGCTCGGCTGCCTCGGTCCGTCCCTGGGTGTCCGGTTAGGTTCTTCTCTTGCAGCGATCTCTTTTTACTGGCCTGGGGCAAATCCCCATCACCAGTTCCTTCTCCCCAGATGCTCCTGTGGCTATTGCTTGATTGATTGAGCGGCCATTGGTAGCGTCTTACTGTGTGTTTGAGACTGGGGTTTTTAACCCTGTGTCTTCCTCATATCATACCTTACTAGATCGCCCCCTTTTATATTGAAATAAAGCAGCACCGTTTATAAGTACACAGTTGCACAGGTCATCATGCCTAAGAATGTGCATACGGGCCAGGGCCCTGCTGAGGAGGACGTCCCTCTGGTGGAATTAACCCCTTCGGGGGAGGATGGCCATATCCCGATCCCTGGGGATCAAACCTCTGATTTCCAGGCGTCGCTATCCAGCGCCATAGCTGCAGCCATGGGATCAATGACTTCGGTCATTTCCCAGACTATTGCTCAGGCCCTTGCTGCCCATCCGGCTACCTCTCAGACCCCGCAGCCCGTCATGGTGTCCTCACCCACTGGGCCAGGGCCGTCTGCCTCCAGAAAAAGAATTCATAAAGGTGATGATGTTTCCACCAATGTTGGCGCGCCTGGTCCGCGCAAGAGAGCCTGTACGCGTCGGGCAGAACGCACGCGCAACTGGAAAAGTGCTAGAGCACTACAGGAATTGGATTCCGACTCTGAGATCGGTTCCGAGGAGGAGGCTTTAGATGACGCCTTTGAGGAGGCAGAGGAGGACCCATCAGGGGTCATGGATGATAACCCCCTACCCGGGTGTAGCTCCCTAATGTCTGCTGCAGAAGGTATGCCTGCACCTTTGGCAGATCCCTCTGGGGAACCATTGTTCGACCCAGATTCGCTCCACCACCCCCGCTCCGCTGAGTGGTTGCCACTGGAGCACGTCTCCAAGTATTTGGAGGCTAGAGTGCGATGTCCTCTTTCCAAAGAGGCTCGCAATAAGCTTAGGGCGGAATGCCCCAGACCCGTGATCCCTAACAGGGTATGCGAGACTCCGGCGGTCGACCCCAAAATGACGCAGTTCCTCGCCAAATCCGGGTGGAATCCGCGTAGGGGTCTGGAGTCGGCGCTAAGGTCCTGCCAGGATAAACTCATGGACATATTTGGCCCGCTAGCTAAGCTATTTGACCTGGCGGAGACAGCTAAAGCCGAGAACAAGCAAGTTCACCCGCTGGAATTGCGCGAATGGGTACAGAGAGCCATTTGCATAGCAGGGAACGTGAATACGTCCTTAGCTATAGAGAGGCGAAAGGCCATCCTCTTCAAAATTGAGCCAAAGCTGTCAAACCTAGCTCTGACGGAGGCTGGAAAGGAGGCCCAGGGCCTTTTATTTGGAGAACCTTTCATTAAGGACCTAGGGAGGTTTGTGGGGGCTTTCACGGCCTTAGACAAGGCCCAGTCCTCCATGAAGCGAGTTTTTCACGGTAGGGTCTCTACCAGGGCCGGCAGCTTCAGGGGCCGCCTGTCCGGCCGTGCCCAGTTTCAGTCCCGTGGTTCGGGCCGAGGCTCCTTCTCCCAGAGGTCTTCCTTCCAGGAGCACAGACGAGAACAGTCTTCGTTCTTCCCTTCACGAGGAAGCTCCTGGCGTCCAAGAGGATATCGAGGAAATCCGTCTTCTAGACGTCCCTACGGTGAGTCTACCAACTCATTTCAATTCTTTAAAGGCTTGTGTAGGGGGCAGACTACGTCTTTTTTCTCCAGCTTGGTACCGCATCACCTCAGACCGATGGGTCCTGTCCACGGTCAGGGGTTTCCATATCGAGCTGACGTCCTCTCCACTATCCCTCCCACCTCCGCACCCGGCAATACTCTCAGCGGAAAACCGCGTACTGGTCGACTCAGAACTGTCGGACCTTGTCCGCAAAGGAGCCATAGAACCGGCTCCGATGTCCCCTGGCCTGATAATCAGCAATATTTTTCTAGTGGCGAAAAAGGGTGGCCAACTTCGGCCTGTTATCAATTTACGCGCCCTCAACGCGTTTGTCAGATACCGCCATTTCAAAATGGAGGGCATCCATCTCCTTCGGGACCCCCTCAGGTGGGCGATTGGATGGTCAAGCTGGACTTGAAGGACGCTTATCTGACTGTCCCAGTAGAGGACGCGTCCAGGAACCTTCTCTGTTTCTCTTGGCAGGACAGGATTTGGCGGTTCACGTGCCTCCCATTCGGCCTCTCTTCAGCTCCCTGGTGTTTCACCAAGCCGATGCGTCCGGCTATGGCGTGGCTACGCAGTCGTGGAGTTCGTCTCATCGTATATCTGGACGACATTCTGATCATGGCCCAGAATCGGTCAGTATTACTGGATCATCTTCGCTGGACCATGGATCTTCTGTCGGATCTGGGTTTCCTCCTCAATCAGGAGAAATCTTGCCTCACCCCGTCTCACGTGATGGAGTTCTTGGGGTTTCTGGTGGATGCCACGGCAGGGTCGCTCAGCCTACCCCCAGCCAAGGTTCGGTCCATACGGAAGGAGTTGTGCAAAGCCAGGTCGTCTTCCCAGATCCCTCTACGCCATCTAGCCAGGATCATAGGTCTGCTGGCCTCATCTATCCAGGCGGTTTTCCCAGCCCCGCTTCACTACCGGGCTCTACAGCGCCTGAAGATCTCCCACCTTCGGGCGGGAGCTTCCTATGCGGATTGGATCTCGCTGGACGAGGAGACCAAGGAGGAACTATCCTGGTGGATCCACAATCTGCGTGCTTGGAACGGCAAGGCGATCTTCGGCCATCGTCCGGATTTCGTGGTGGATTCAGATGCCAGCCTGTCGGGCTGGGGAGCTCACTGCGAGGGGATCACGACCGGAGGCGGTTGGTCAGAGGCCGAGGCGGGATTCCATATCAATGCGCTGGAACTGTTGGCTGGATCATTTGCGATCAAGAGCTTCACGAGAGACACGGCCAGATCCTGCATCCAACTTTGCATGGACAACGTGTCAGCGGTGAGGTACATCAACGGCATGGGCGGAACCCGCTCCACCATCTTGTCTCGTCTGGCGAAGGATTTCTGGGACTACTGTCTAGACAAGGAGTTGATTGTTTTGGCGGAATATCTCCCTGGCGTCTAGAACATTCATGCGGATTGGAGCTCTCGGTATCTTTCCGATTCCAGCGACTGGCAGTTGGATCCCACGGTGTTCCGTTCCTTAATGTCAATTTGGGGTCCTTGCTGCATCGACCTGTTTGCTTCCCGTCTCAACTCGCAACTACGACGTTTTTACAGTTGGCGCCCGGACCCGGAAGCCGAAGCGGTGGACGCATTTCTGCAGGATTGGTCCAGAGATCTGCTTTACGCGTTTCCTCCATTTAAGCTGATCCCCAGGACCCTGATTCAGGTGCGACGTTCTTCAGCGGATCTGGTGCTGCTGGTCCCATTTTGGAACTCCCAGTCATGGTTTCCGCACCTTCTGGAGATGATGATAGAGATCCCGTTCCTGCTCCCGACGTCTCAGACTCTCCTCCGAGGACCGAATCACCAGCTACATCCTCTTCTCCTAGACGGATCCCTGCGCCTGCTGGCATGTCGGATTTCAGGGGACCCTGGGAGGTCCCAGGAGTTTCGGGAACAGCTAGAGTCCTTTTGGAAAATGCGTGGGCCCCTGGCACCAGAAGATCTTACAGATCAGCCTGGGGATCTTGGGCTCGCTGGTGCGTGGCTAGGGACTTGGATCCCGTATCGGCACCTGTGACGGAGATCTTGCATTTCCTTTCTTCTTTATTTGACCAGGGCAAGGCTTACCGCACAATCAGCCTGTTCAGATTGGCTATTTCGGCCTCTCACCAAGGGTTTGATGGTACCCCTGCGGGACAACATCCTTTAGTATGTCGTCTCCTGCGCGGTTCTCGGATGTCTCGTCCTCCTAGGCCTAGATTTTCTGCCACTTGGGATGTGTCTTGTGTCCTTTCTTTTTTATCTTCTTGGCCTCAGAATATGGACCTTTCCCTTCGGCAACTGTCGGCGAAGCTCGTCACTCTCTTTTGTCTGATTTCCTGCAAGCGGGTTTCAGACGTCCGGGCTTTGGACTATGATGCACGCTCGTACACCCCGGAGGGGGTCTCTTTTGACATCTCGAGGAGGACTAAGACCCACATCCGTTCGGTTGCTTATCCTGCTTTCCCGGCTTCACCTTCACTTTGCCCAGTGGCCTGCCTCAGGGAGTATGAGGCTCGCACTTCTCCGCATCGGTCCCGTGAGTTCCCGCATCTTTTCCTTTCGACCATTCGTCCTTTTGCTCCAGTGACCACTCCCACGCTGGCTAGGTGGATGAAGTGGATCATGGAGCTTGCGGGCGTAGACACTTCTGTATTTTCGGCGCATTCTGCTAGGGGGGCGTCTGCTACCTCTTTGGCGGTTTCTGGCGCCAGACTGGAGGACATTTTGAAACTGGCGGACTGGTCCAGAGTATCCACGTTCAGGGAATTTTACTTCCGTCCAGGTCCTCATGTTTTTTCGTCAATTATTGAGAATTTATCTTAACTTTGAACTTGCAATATGAGCCTCCGGGTCTTGTAATAAAATCAGGTGATTTTCCTATTTCATGACGTAAAGTCATGATTTTATTAAAGACACGGAGGCGAGTATTGCCCACCCTACGTTTTCCCTCCCTATGTGAGTTTTAAAATTGGAATGATTTTGATTGTGTGTCATTTGCATATTGCTTAACTCTATGAGTTTTTTCCTGAGTAGGTTTGTCGCAACCAATTGTTTGTGAATACGATGCACCAATTTGCTTCTATCATGGCTCTGTTTTCGCCTTTTTTCAGGTTGAGATCGGTCAGTTCCGTGGTGTCCTTTGGTCTACGTCCTGGTTCGGAGGGTCGGCAGTTTGGTTCCAGCCGGTCATGTGACGTGGACAGCTTCAGGAGGTTCTTCAAGGTTGTTCCTGTTGTTCCTGTTCGCTTCCGGATGGATGGCGCTTGGGTTCCCAGGCTGTTCCGGTTCCTGGTTGGCGGTTCGGTTGGACTGTTCGGTTTGGATTTACAAAGAAAGAGGAGGTTTTGCAGGCGGTGTGGCCTGTTATAGAGAGACTATGGGGAGGGGCTGATGACATGTTTCAATATTTTTATTTGTTCTTTGCTGCTATTGGTCAGAGTAAAGAAGGAGAATAGCAATACTCGCCTCCGGGTCTTTAATAAAATCATGACTTTACGTCATGAAATAGGAAAATCACCTGATTCTCTGCTATGACATGCAGACTGATTCTCTGCTGACATGAAGACAGATTCTCTGTTACGGGACCTCTCTCCTCTGCCTGTGTGCTGGGCCTAAATATATGCCAATGGACTGTTACAGTGGTGGCTGACGTGAAGCCTGATTCTCTGCTATGATATGAAGACTGATTCTCTGCTGACATGAAGCCAGATTCTCTGTTACGGGACCTCTCTCCTCTGCCTGGGTGCTGGGCCTAAATATATGACAATGGACTGTTGCAGTGGTGGCTGACGTGAAGCCTCATTCTCTGCTATGACATGCAGACTGATTCTCTGCTGACATGAAGCCAGATTCTCTGTTACGGGACCTCTCTCCTCTGCCTGTGTGCTGGGCCTAAATATATGCCAATGGACTGTTGCAGTGGTGGCTGACGTGAAGCCTCATTCTCTGCTATGACATGCAGACTGATTCTCTGCTGACATGAAGCCAGATTCTCTGTTACGGGACCTCTCTCCTCTGCCTGGGTGCCTGGGCCTAAATATATGACAATGGACTGTTGCAGTGGTGGCTGATGTTACCCGTGTTTGTAGTGGTAGTGCAGACTAGTGCCACGATGCAGCCGACAGCGTCTGTTTTAACAGAGGAGAGACATGACATGTGGCTCAGTTGATGTCCAACTTTAATATATCAGTATCTTGTAATAATATACAGAAGAGAAAATAGGCAACCCTATAGGTTAACATAACAACAATTATATTCCATCTATATAACACTAACCTGTTTTAACAGAGGAGAGACATGACATGTGGCTCAGTTGATGTCCAACTTTAATATGAGCACCAGGCCCTAACTCTCCTCAACCAGTGTAATCATGTTAGAGCTCCCTCTAGTGACAGCCTTATGTTTTTGTGCTGTTGGGAAGTTTGAATTTAACCCTGTCACACACTCCCCCTGTTTTTTTAATAAGTGTCTCCTGACATTTATGCATGGAAGCAACCATAGTTCAGATCATCGCAATCGGCATATGTTGCTGGCAAAAAGTATGAACATGAGGGTATATAGATGGGCCCCTCTACCTCTGGGGAATCACAGTGCTGTTCGATCACATCTGCATGAACATTCCATTTTTGGAAAGATGGTTTTCCCAGGGTCTCATATGTGAATATCTTCTTTGGTATTCTTGTTCTCTGAGAATAGTCTGATTGTCGTGGAGGACTGTCATGTCTCTGTTCTTCAGGATCATTTGGTATAACTGCATCCTTGTCACACCATGAATCTACTTGTTGTGAGGATGGTGCTACAGACCCTTCTGTAAAGTCTATGGGCAAGTCTTGGACTTCCTCATCTAATGAGCGATGGCTTTTCAGTTGTTCTTCTGCAAGTTCTATAGGCAGGTCTTGAACATTTTCCTCAAGCATACTGTGATTTTCCCGCTGTTGTTGTGAGGCATTGAGATCCCAAGGATGAAATTCTTCAGCCTCAGCTCGTAGTTGAGGAGTGATACCTTGCTCACTGTATTGAAACAGTTCAGGACAGTAGTAATACCCTTCATCTGAAGAATCCGAGTCTGTGCTTTCTGCATTGCTGTTAACTTCAGGTCTAGCTACTGGTCTGGTGTGAATCCTCTTCCCTGTTTTTCTTGGTGTGTTTTCCAGAGGTAAATCTCTGACAGGAAGCAACAAATTGCGATGAATCACTCTTGTTGGTTTATTGCCTTTTTCTGATTCAACTTTATAAATATGTTCTGGCCCTATCTGTTCTACCACCCTGTATACATCTTTTTCCCAGTAAGTGCGGAGTTTCCCTGGCCCTCCCCGCTCTGACAAATTCCTTACAAGAACACGGTCACCAGACTGAAGAGCGACTCCTTTGACATGCCTGTCATAGTACTTTTTCCCCTTTTGAGATGACTTTTGGCTGGTCTCAGATACAATTCTATACGCTTCCTTCATTTTCAAAGCCCATTTCTCAGCATAGTCTTGAGGTGAAGCTGCTCCGCTTCCATTATCCAGGTCAAAAATCAGATCTATTGGTAGACGAGGTGTCCTACCATATAGCAGGTAGTGAGGGGCGTAGCCAGTTGCCTCATGCCTGGTACAGTTATATGCATGGACTATGTGCGGGAGATACTCTTTCCACTGAGTTTTCTTTTCTTCTTCTAACGTCCGAAGCATTTGCAAAAGTGTTCTGTTCAGTCTCTAAACTGGGTTGCCTTGTGGGTGGTACGGTGTAGTCCTAGAATGGGCTATTCCTGACAACTGTCTCAACCTTCTAAAAAGGTGGTTCTCAAATTCCTTGCCTTGATCGTGATGTAATTTTTCAGGATATCCAAATACAGGGATGAAATTGTCAAAAATCTTCTCTGCAGCTGTTTTTCCCGCTTTGTTGCGAGTAGCATATGCCTGGGCAAAACGGGTGAAATGGTCCATGACTACCAGTATGTATTCATAGCCACCTCTGCTCTTCTCCAGGTGAAGGAAATCTACTGAGACAAGTTCAAAGGGAGCACTTGTTTTAATAGCACCCATAGGTGCCCGGTCTGGTACTGTTGGATGCTTCTGTTTGAGACAGCTACATCTTTTAGTGACATAATCTGTTATCTCTTTCTGCATGAAAGGCCAGTAAAATCTTTCTCTTGCAAGCTGCATCACTTTATCTGCTCCACAGTGGCCCATGTCATTGTGTAAGTATTTCAACACTATTGGGGTTAGTTTCTCTGGAACCACTATTTTGTTCTGCCGTAGTAAAATGTCATCTTTCACACTCAGTTTGCCCCAATCATGTATGAGTTGTTTCCCTCTCCTTCCCAGGTCCGTTTTGTCTTCCCTTGAGGGTACGTCCTTCTTCAGTTTCAGATCCATCACCACTCGAATATCTTTGTCTTCTGCCAGAGCAGTTCTGAGCTTATCCTTTGTAATAATTTCCTGAGGATCAATAGCTCGAAATTTTTCTTCAACTTCTGGTTCTAGAGCTAGTGACATGGCCCAAAGATCTGCTTCATCAACCCTTGCATTGCTTCCTTTCCATATAGCAGAGATAGTCTGTGATGGAATCACCTTTGTAAATTCATCTTCATCTTTGGCCGTATTCAATGGCATCCTTGACAGAGTATCAGCATCTGCATTTTTCTTCCCTGGTCGATATTTAATATCAAAACAGAAATCAGCTAACTCCCCTACCCATTGGTGTCCCACGCTATTTAGTCTTGCTGAGCTGAGGACATAGGTCAGGGGGTTATTGTCGGTAAAAACAGTGAAAGTCGAAGCATAGTACAGATAGTCCCGGAACTTATCACAAATGGCCCACTTCAAGGCTAAGAATTCCAGTTTACCTGAGTGCAGGTGATAATTTTTCTCGGTGGGTGTCAGTGTCCGTGAACCAAACCCAATAATACGTAGTTTATTCTCCTGATGTTGGTACAGCACTGCACCCCCAACCCATCCTGTGATGCGTCAGTATGCAAAATAAATGGCAGGTTAAAGTCCGGATAAGCAAGAATTGGGGGTTTGGTTAGCAACGCTATTATCTTGTCAACGGTTTCCTGATGATTTGTTGTCCATTGCACTGAGGTTCCTGAGGGTAACTGTTGTGTTCTTCCTGCCTTTACATGCAGCCTCTCCTTCGCTAAATTATTTCTACTTGTCTTCTTGGATTCTTTCTTTGTCTGCAGCAAGTCATATAGAGGTTTCGCAATTCGGGAGAAGTTTTGTATAAAGCAGCGGTAATAACTCAAGAACCCCAGTAGTTTTCTCACATCTCCCACTGTCCTTGGTGTTTTCTCTCTGACTGCTTGAATTGCTTCTGTATCTTTTGGGTCCAGTCGAATCCCATTGCCCGACACAAGTCTTCCTAGGAACCTCACTTCTTTTTTGAAAAGTTCACACTTATTTGGTCTCAACTTAATCCCATATGCACGCATTCTCTGAAAAATCTTTCTTAAACTTTCAATATGTTCTGGAAAAGTCTTAGAATAACACAGAACGTCATCAAGATAAGGTGAGCAACATTCATCTCTCAGACCTTCCAGGGTCTCTTCCATACACCTTTGGAATGCTGCTGGGGCATTCATCAAGCCAAAAGGGATCCTCACCCATTCATGTAGCCCCCATGGTGTACTGAATGCTGTCATGTGCCTTGATTCTTTGGAGATAAACCCTTGATGGTAAGCACTTCCCTGATCCAAAATAGAGAACCATGAGAATCCACTCAGATTATCTAAAAGATCTTGAGATCGTGGTAGGGGATGCCTATCAGGTACAGTCTTCTTATTTAATTCTGTGAAGTCAATGCACAGTCTCAAGCTGCCATCTTTTTTCCGTACACATACCACAGGTGAGGAGTAAGATGATTTTGACTTGCATATCCACCCCCTCTTCATTAGCTTCTGTATATAATCTTTTACTTCCTGATATAAGGGTTTTGGTATGGAATTGTAGGACTTCTGCACTGGTATCTTGTCTGTTAAATTGATCTGCAGATTCAGATTAGGAATACACCCAATGTCTTCCTCCTCTTTTGCAAAAATGTCAGCCTCCTCCCACAACATCTGCCTAGCAAGTGTCTGCTCCTCTTCAGTGAGATGCTGTAGATCTACTGGTGGATTCCATTTCTCGCCTTGTAAGCTTTGGGCATTTGCTTGCATCATGGATATTGTATTCCTATTTTTTTTTTGTGTCGTTTGTTTTGCAGGTTTAATCTCATCCACAGGGATCTCTTCCATAATTGGGTAGATCATGCCTAACACAGTCCTTGGTTGAATGTATACAGTATGTTTAGTGGTGTTCTGAACGGGAATCTTTATCTGTTTTGTTCGTCCCCTGTGTATCTTCACAAGTGTAGGGAATGCTTCCAGACCCTCAAGACATTGACTGGGCAATAGTGGCTCAAACAGCACTGTTTCCTCGCCAGGCCAGGGACCAACATTACACCGAATCTCACATGATTTCCCTTTCAGGACCCTAATGCTTTGACTACCTGTATATATGCTACGTACCAACTCGTTATCTTTACTCATGGGTGACAATACAAGACCCACCAAAGCATTTGCTTTACATTTTCTTACATGTAATGCCTCACTTAATAGTATGGTGACACTACTTTGATCAGAGTTACCACTGTCAGCATTTTCTTTAATCAATTCTTCAATTGCATTGAACCCTATAATTGGGGTAAAGGGGCAATGTTGGCTAACTAACATGGGTACAACCATAGTTACCTTTTCTCTATTATTCTCAATTTTTAGTTCAAGCTCAACCCATCCATCATAAGGAATAACAGACCCATTTGCCGCTTTAATTGTTAAGCATTCGTTTTCTCCTAACAATTTCCCAATAGGCTGCACTGTAGCGTGCTGTTGGTATTGTTTTATCCAGCTTGCAGCCACAATACTGATTTGGGACCCTGTGTCAACAAGTGCTTTTGTGGACACACCTCCCAAACTGCAAGTCAGCAAGCATTTATCCCCTATCAGCCTGGCTACTTTCCTCCTGTCCCCACTCTTTGGTTGGAAGGGCATTTCACTAAGCTTTGTGACTGTCTGGGACTTGTCTTGAGAACTGATCACTGGTTGTCCCTCACCTGTGACCATTCCTCGTTTCCCGAGAACCTTTTCTGTTTCATGCAGCCACGTGCACTGTGACCTTCCTGACCACATTTAAAACAATGCCAACATTTTCCTCTCCCCTCATGCACACATTGCTTACATTTAGGCACAGTCTTGGGTTTAACACTGTCATTCACTACCTTCCCCGGCCCATGTTCATTCTTCTGTATTGCCCCTGCCTGTAGCAGCAATTGTACATTCTCTGTGAGAGCAGCAACTTGTGTTGTCAACTCTACCAGAGAGGGTTGGTTGTCACCAGCCTGGTGTATGGCTTCTCCTCCATCCTGTGTCTGGATGACATTGGCAGTAGTCAGCCTGGATCTGCCACTTAATCTGGCTTGCCTCTCTGCTTCTATTCTGGCTAGCTTGGTAACTATTTCTAGCAGCACATCATCACTTGTAGATAAGTCAGAAATATATAGCTTAATCTCTCTTCTAATGTCACTATATTTCTCACTTAACCCCTGATATAACGTGTGAAGAAACACTCCTTGTACCAAATTCTTGTCATAGGTAATTGCAGCACCAACTTGTTGGGAAGACCACAAAACTTTCTGTTTTAGCCCCATAATTCTATACACAAACTGCTGCGGAGTTTCTTTATCATGCTGTTTAGCGTTCATCAGTTCCTGAAACAAGTCAGTGCTGCTCCTGTCCTGAAGATGTGAGCGCAGGAACCTTTTCAGCTCTGCTACAGAAAGATCCTCCTTGTTTACCAGCATCTCCTTAAAAGTTCCTGGTTTCACAGTTTTCAGCACAGTTCTGATGATTTCTGACTCTGAGTATCTCTCTTGTATACCTTCATCAATCTGTCTACAGACACTGCTATATGTCAGTTCAGAGTCCCAGTCTGAAATTTGCCCACCATGAATTTTAAACTCCTTTCTTGGCAGGTAAGCTGCTAAGTCCTTTAACCACTTCAGCCCCGCTAGGTGAAACCCCCTTCATGACCAGAGCACTTTTTACACTTCGGCACTACACTACTTTCACCGTTTATCGCTCGGTCATGCAACTTACCATACAAATGAATTTTACCTCCTTTTCTTCTCACTAATAGAGCTTTCATTTGGTGGTATTTCATTGCTGCTGGCATTTTTACTTTTTTTGTTATTAATCAAAATGTAACGATTTTTTTGCAAAAAAATGACATTTTTCACTTTCAGCTGAAAAATTTTGCAAAAAAAACGACATCCATATATAAATTTTTCGCCAAATTTATTGTTCTACATGTCTTTGATAAAAAAAAAATGTTTGGGCAAAAAAAAAATGGTTTGGGTAAAAGTTATAGCATTTACAAACTATGGTACAAAAATGTGAATTTCCGCTTTTTGAAACAGCTCTGACTTTCTGAGCACCTGTCATGATTCCTGAGGTTCTACAATGCCCAAACAGTAGAAAACCCCCACAAATGACCCCATTTCGGAAAGTAGACACCCTAAGGTATTCGCTGATGGGCATAGTGAGTTCATAGAACTTTTTATTTTTTGTCACAAGTTAGCGGAAAATGATGATGATTTTATTTTTTTATTTTTTCTTACAAAGTCTCATATTCCACTAACTTGCGACAAAAAATAAAAAATTCTAGGAACTCACCATGCCCCTCACAGAATACCTTGGGGTGTCTTCTTTCCAAAATGGGGTCACTTGTGGGGTAGTTATACTGCCCTGGCAATTTAGGGGCCCAAATGTGTGAGAAGAACTTTGCAATCAAAATGTGTAAAAAATGACCGGTGAAATCCAAAAGGTGCACTTTGGAATATGTGCCCCTTTGCCCACCTTGGCAGCAAAAAAGTGTGACACATCTGGTATCGCCGTACTCAGGAGAAGTTGGGGAATGTGTTTTGGGGTGTCATTTTACATATACCCATGCTGGGTGAGAAAAATATCTTGGTCAAATGCCAACTTTGTATAAAAAAATGGGAAAAGTTGTCTTTTGCCAAGATATTTCTCTCATCCAGCATGGGTATATGTAAAATGACACCCCAAAACACATTCCCCAACTTCTCCTGAGTACGGCGATACCAGATGTGTCACACTTTTTTGCTGCCAAGGTGGGCAAAGGGGCACATATTCCAAAGTGCACCTTTCAGATTTTGCAGGCCATTTTTTACACATTTTGATTGCAAGGTACTTCTCACACATTTGGGCCCCTAAATTGCCAGGGCAGTATAACTACCCCACAAGTGACCCCATTTTGGAAAGAAGACACCCCAAGGTATTCCGTGAGGGGCATGGCGAGTTCCTAGAATTTTTTATTTTTTGTCACAAGTTAGCGGAAAATGATGATTTTTTTTTTTTCTCTTTTTTCCTTACAAAGTCTCATATTCCACTAACTTGCGACAAAAAATAAAAAATTCTAGGAACTCGCCATGCCCCTCACGGAATACCTTGGGGTGTCTTCTTTCCAAAATGGGGTCACTTGTGGCGTAGTTATACTGCCCTGGCAATTTAGGGGCCCATATGTGTGAGAAGTACTTTGCAATCAAAATCTGTAAAAAATGACCGGTGAAATCCGAAAGGTGCACTTTGGAATATGTGCCCCTTTGCCCACCTTGGCATCAAAAAAGTGTCACACATCTGGTATCACCGTACTCAGGAGAAGTTGGGGAATGTGTTTTGGGGTGTCATTTTACATATACCCATGCTGGGTGAGAGAAATATCTTGGCAAAAGACAACTTTTCCCATTTTTTTATACAAAGTTGGCATTTGACCAAGATATTTTTCTCACCCAGCATGGGTATATGTAAAATGACACCCCAAAACACATTGCCCAACTTCTCCTGAGTACGGCGATACCAGATGTGTCACACTTTTTTGCTGCCAAGGTGGGCAAAGGGGCACATATTCCAAAGTGCACCTTTCGGATTTTGCAGGGCATTTTCTACACATTTTGATTGCAAAGTTCTTCTCACACATTTGGGCCCCTAAATTGCCAGGGCAGTATAACTACCCCACAAGTGACCCCATTTTGGAAAGAAGACACCCCAAGGTATTCCGTGAGGGGCATGGCGAGTTCCTAGAATTTTTTATTTTTTGTCGCAAGTTAGTGGAATATGAGACTTTGTAAGGAAAAAAGAAAAAAAACAGAAAAATCATCATTTTCCGCTAACTTGTGACAAAAAATAAAAAATTCTAGGAACTCGCCGTGCCCCTCACGGAATACCTTGGGGTGTCTTCTTTCCAAAATGGGGTCACTTGTGGCGTAGTTATACTGCCCTGGCAATTTAGGGGCCCAAATGTGTAAGAAGTACCTTGCAATCAAAATGTGTAAAAAATGGCCTGCGAAATCCGAAAGGTGCCCCTTTGCCCACCTTGGCTGCAAAAAAGTGTCACACATGTGGTATCGCCGTACTCAGGAGAAGTTGGGTAATGTGTTTTGGGGGGTCATTTTACATATACCCATGCTGGGTGAGAGAAATATCTTGGCAAAAGACAACTTTTCCCATTTTTTTATACAAAGTTGGCATTTGACCAAGATATTTTTCTCACCCAGCATGGGTATATGTAAAATGACACCCCAAAACACATTCCCCAACTTCTCCTGAGTACGGCGATACCACATGTGTGACACTTTTTTGCAGCCTAGATGCGCAAAGGGGCCCAAATTCCTTTTAGGAGGGCATTTTTAGACATTTGGATCCCAGACTTCTTCTCACACTTTCGGGCCCCTAAAAAGCCAGGGCAGTATAAATACCTCACATGTGACCCCACTTTGGAAAGAAGACACCCCAAGGTATTCAATGAGGGGCATGGCGAGTTCCTAGAATTTTTTTTTTTTTGCATAAGTTAGCGGATATTGATTTTTTTTTTGTTTTTTTCTCACAAAGTCTCACTTTCCGCTAACTTAGGACAAAAATTTCAATCTTTCATGGACTCAATATGCCCCTCACGGAATACCTTGGGGTGTCTTCTTTCCGAAATGGGGTCACATGTGGGGTATTTATACTGCCCTGGCTTTTTAGGGGCCCTAAAGCGTGAGAAGAAGTCTGGAATATAAATGTCTAAAAATGTTTACGCATTTGGATTCCGTGAGGGGTATGGTGCGTCCATGTGAGATTTTATTTTTTGACACAAGTTAGTAGAATATGAGACTTAGTAAGAAAAAACAAAAACAAAAACAAACAAAAAATTTCCGCTAACTTGTGCCAAAAAAAATGTCTGAATGGAGCCTTACCAGGGGGGGGGGTGATCAATGACAGGGGGGTGATCAATGACAGGGGGGTGATCACCCATATAGACTCCCTGATCACCCCCCTGTCATTGATCACCCCCCCCTGTAAGGCTCCATTCAGACATCGGCATGATTTTTTACGGATCCATGGATACATGGATCGGATCCACAGAACGCATGCGGACGTCTGAATGGAGCCTTACAGGGGGGTTATCAATGACAGGGGGTGATCAGGGTAATCAGGGTGATCACCCCCCTGTCACTGATCACCCCCCCTGTAAGGCTCCATTCAGACATCCGCATGATTTTTTACGGATACATGGATACATGGATCGGATCCACAAAACGCATGCGGACGTCTGAATGGAGCCTTACAGGGGGGTTATCAATGACAGGGGGTGATCAGGGTGATCACCCCCCTGTCACTGATCACCCCCCCTGTAAGGCTCCATTCAGACATCCGCATGATTTTTTACGGATCCATGGATACATGGATCGGATCCACAGAACGCATGCGGACGTCTGAATGGAGCCTTACAGGGGGGTTATCAATGACAGGGGGTGATCAGGGTAATCAGGGTGATCACCCCCCTGTCACTGATCACCCCCCCTGTAAGGCTCCATTCAGACATCCGCATGATTTTTTACGGATCCATGGATACATGGATCGGATCCACAGAACGCATGCGGACGTCTGAATGGAGCCTTACAGGGGGGTTATCAATGACAGGGGGTGATCAGGGTAATCAGGGTGATCACCCCCCTGTCACTGATCACCCCCCCTGTAAGGCTCCATTCAGACATCCGCATGATTTTTTACGGATCCATGGATACATGGATCGGATCCACAAAACGCATGCGGACGTCTGAATGGAGCCTTACAGGGGGGTTATCAATGACAGGGGGGTGATCAGGGAGTGTATATGGGTGATCACCCGCCTGTCATTGATCACCCCCTGTAAGGCTCCATTCAGACGTCCGCATGTGTTTTGCGGATCCGATCCATGTATCCATGGATCCGTAAAAATCATGCGGACGTCTGAATGGAGCCTTACAGGGGAGTGATCAATGACAGGGGGGTGATCAATGACAGGGGGTGATCAGGGAGTGTATATGGGTGATCACCCGCCTGTCATTGATCACCCCCCTGTAAGGCTCCATTCAGACGTCCGTATGCTTTTTGCGGATCCGATCCATGTATCCGTGGATCCGTAAAAATCATACGGACGTCTGAACGGAGCCTGACAGGGGGGTGATCAATGACAGGGCGGTGATCAATGACAGGGGGGTGATCAGGGAGTTTATATGGGGTGATCATGGGTGATCAGGGGTTTATAAGGGGTTAATAAGTGACGGGGGGGGGGGTGTAGTGTAGTGTGGTGTTTGGTGCTACTGTACTGACCTACCTGAGTCCTCTGGTGGTCGATCCTAACAAAAGGGACCACCAGAGGACCAGGTAGGAGGTATATTAGACGCTGTTATGAAAACAGCGTCTAATATACCTGTTAGGGGTTAAAAAATTCGGATCTCCAGCCTGCCAGCGAGCGATCGCCGCTGGCAGGCTGGAGATCCACTCGCTTACCTTCCGTTCCTGTGAGCGCGCGCGCCTGTGTGCGCGCGTTCACAGGAAATCTCGGCTCTCGCGGGAGGACGCGTATATGCGTCCACCCAGAAGAGCAGGACCGCCGGCAGGACGCAATCCTGCGTACGGCGGTCCTGAGGTGGTTAATGTAAACCCACTTTCTGCCATTTGCCCTGTCCTGTCCATTGTGTGAATTGTGCTGTGCTCTCTGTTCACACTTCCATGTGGAGTGGCAGAGTGTCTTTCTCCTAGCAAGGACTCAGCCAGTTCTTTTATCTGAAGCAGGTATGCCTTGCCACTGTCCTCCATGCTGTACACCGCTTCTCCCTGTAAATGTCCCAGGATGTACTCACAGATCTCCTGCTCACTTGAGCCTGTAGCTTGGGGAACTTCTTTTCCAGCATCTCCCTGAATCTGTACAGCAAGTGAGTGCAACTGATCCTCAGACAATGTGTGCAGCAGCTTCTGGATCTGCCACTGCAGCTTCTTCACTGATGCTGCGTCCACCATCTTAGATCCTGTATAGCTTGCTTGAAGCCTCCTCTCTCCCTTTACTGTAATGGCAGCCTTCTCACTCTGTGACTGTCTTGCACGATAATTACATATCCCGGACGAGCCCCCAAATGTTACCCGTGTTTGTAGTGGTAGTGCAGACTAGTGCCACGATGCAGCCGACAGCGTCTGTTTTAACAGAGGAGAGACATGACATGTGGCTCAGTTGATGTCCAACTTTAATATATCAGTATCTTGTAATAATATACAGAAGAGAAAATAGGCAACCCTATAGGTTAACATAACAACAATTATATTCCATCTATAGTTATAACACTAACCTGTTTTAACAGAGGAGAGACATGACATGTGGCTCAGTTGATGTCCAACTTTAATATGAGCACCAGGCCCTAACTCTCCTCAACCAGTGTAATCATGTTAGAGCTCCCTCTAGTGACAGCCTTATGTTTTTGTGCTGTTGGGAAGTTTGAATTTAACCCTGTCACACTGACGTGAAGCCTGATTCTCTTCTATGACATGCAGACTGATTCTCTGCTGACATGAAGCCAGATTCTCTGTTACGGGACCTCTCTCCTCTGCCTGGGTGCCTGGGCGCCTGGGCCTAAATATATGACAATGGACTGTTGCAGTGGTGGCTGATGTGAAGCCTGATTCTCTTCTATGACATGCAGACTGATTCTCTGCTGACATGAAGCCAGATTCTCTGTTACGGGACCTCTCTCCTCTGCCTGGGTGCCTGGGCCTAAATATATGCCAATGGACTGTTCCAATGTTGGGTGACGTGAAGCCTGATTCTCTGCTATGACATGCAGACTGATTCTCTGCTGACATGAAGCCAGATTCTCTGTTACGGGACCTCTCTCCTCTGCCTGGGTGCCTGGGCCTAAATATATGACAATGGACTGTTGCAGTGGTGGCTGTCGTGAAGCCTGATTCTCTTCTATGACATGCAGACTGATTCTCTGCTGACATGAAGCCAGATTCTCTGTTACAGGACCTCTCTCCTCTGCCTGGGTGCCTGGGCCTAAATATATGACAATGGACTGTTCCAATGTTGGGTGACGTGAAGCCTGATTCTCTGCTATGACATGCAGACTGATTCTCTGCTGACATGAAGCCAGATTCTCTGTTACGGGACCTCTCTCCTCTGCCTGGGTGCCTGGGGCTAAATATATGACAATGGACTGTTCCAATGTTGGGTGACGTGAAGCCTGATTCTCTGCTATGACATGCAGACTGATTCTCTGCTGACATGAAGCCAGATTCTCTGTTACGGGACCTCTCTCCTCTGCCTGGGTGCCTGGGCCTAAATATATGACAATGGACTGTTACAGTGGTGGCTGACGTGAAGCCTGATTCTCTTCTATGACATGCAGACTGATTCTCTGCTGACATGAAGCCAGATTCTCTGTTACGGGACCTCTCTCTCTGGGTGCCTGGGCCTAAATATATGACAATGGACTGTTGCAGTGGTGGCTGACGTGAAGCCTGATTCTCTTCTATGACATGAAGCCAGATTCTCTGTTACGGGACCTCTCTCCTCTGCCTGGGTGCCTGGGCCTAAATATATGACAATGGACTGTTGCATTGGTGGCTGACGTGAAGCCTGATTCTCTTCTATGACATGCAGACTGATTCTCTGCTGACATGAAGCCAGATTCTTTGTTACAGGACCTCTCTCCTCTGCCTGGGTGCCTGGGCCTAAATATATGACAATGGACTGTTCCAATGTTGGGTGACGTGAAGCCTGATTCTCTGCTATGACATGCAGACTGATTCTCTGCTGACATGAAGCCAGATTCTCTGTTACGGGACCTCTCTCCTCTGCCTGGGTGCCTGGGCCTAAATATATGACAATGGACTGTTCCAATGTTGGGTGACGTGAAGCCTGATTCTCTGCTATGACATGCAGACTGATTCTCTGCTGACATGAAGCCAGATTCTCTGTTACGGGACCTCTCTCCTCTGCCTGGGTGCCTGGGCCTAAATATATGACAATGGACTGTTACAGTGGTGGCTGACGTGAAGCCTGATTCTCTGCTATGACATGCAGACTGATTCTCTGCTGACATGAAAACAGATTCTCTGTTACGGGACCTCTCTTCTCTGCCTGGGCCTAAATATCTGACAATGGACTGTTACAGTGGTGGGTGACGTGAAGCCAGATTCTCTGCTATGGGACCTCTCTCCAATTGATATTGGTTAATTTTTATTTATTTTATTTTTATTTTTATTCATTTCCCTATCCACATTTGTTTGCAGGGGATTTACCTACATGTTGCTGCCTTTTGCAGCCTTCTAGCTCTTTCCTGGGCTGTTTTACAGCCTTTTTAGTGCCGAAAAGTTTGGGTCCCCATTGACTTCAATGGGGTTCGGGTTCGGGACGAAGTTCGGATCGGGTTCGGATCCCGAACCCGAACATTTCCGGGAAGTTCGGCCGAACTTCTCGAACCCGAACATCCAGGTGTCCGCTCAACTCTAATTAGAAAGCTTCCACTATAATACATATAACACTTTATAAACCTGCCACTATAATACACATAACACTTTATAAACCTGCCACTATAATACACATAACACTTTATAAACCTGCCACTATAATACACATAACACATTTTAAACCTGCCACTATAATCTGCATAAAGGGGTTGTCCCACGAAAAATATTCTACAGTTTTCAAACATGCACCTAGATCTGAATATGTTTGTAATTGCATGATTTTCCTAGTCTATGACGTAAAGTCATGATTTTATGAAAGACACGGAGGCTCCAATTGCGTAATCTCTCTTTACTGACAACCACAGCAGTAAAGAAAAACAGTTCTGAGATTAACATATCTCCATAGCAACAGGCCCTCCCCTCTAGAGCCCCTATATAGTGTCCATGAACCAGGAAATCCTCCTCTTTCTTGGCAGATGCCATCCATAACTTCTGCTTGAACACGGAAACTCCAACCGAAACTGAAGAAGGAAAAAGTCGGAGAAAAACTTCAGAACTAGGAAAAATCGGCTACTCATCCTGTGAAAACATAAAGGACACGCAGAGGATGTTATAGTCCTACTGGGGTCAAAGACTCTACCGAGGCAATAAGGAAGTATACACATATCACCAGGAGTAGCAATAGATAACAGTAATAACAATAGCATAAATTAATAACGAAAGCAATTATACAAAAGGGAGGGAGCCCAGAAAGAGTGGTGGGCAATACTCGCCTCCATGTCTTTCATAAAATCATGACTTTACGTCATAGACTAGGAAAATCATGCAATTTTATTTCAAGACACGCAGGTGTCGAAAATAGAACTCCCTAAAAGTGGAAACCCTGGACCAATCCGCTATCTTCATGATATCTTCCAAACGGGCACCCGAAATAACCATAGAAGTGGAAGATGCACCTCGAGTAGAGTGGGCTGTAAAAACGGACGTATCCACCCCCGCCAAGGTCATGACCCACTTAACCCAACGTGCTAATGTGGTGCTAGTGATCGGAGCAAATGCCTGACGAAAAGAAAGGAATAATTGGGGAGAGTCCCTCGAACGATACTGAAGAGTTCTAGTCTCATATTCCTGCAGGCAAGGCACTGGGCAAAGCGCCAGAACAGCAGGGAAACTCGGGTAAGTGACAGAGCGAATCTGAGTCTTGGTCCGGCGAGTGATGTTGAAGACAACTCCCCCTGGAGAAAAGGATCTGGCGTCATAATCTAGACAACGGACGCAGAGAGAGATCAGAATTAGTCGGCCATGAGGAGAACAAAGATAGAACGGACGAGACGTCCCATGTAGAGGAAAAATGAGGTCTAGGCGGCCGGGACAACCGAGAACCCTTAAGCAGACGACAAACCAATGGATGTTGGCCTGCTGGACGCCCCTCAAACCCCTGATGAAGAGAGGAAATGGCGGATCTGAAGAGGTTAATGGTTCGGTAGGCCTTACCGTCCTCGAATAAGGATGTCTAAAAGTGTAAGATCTCCGCTACAGGTGCTGAAACGGGATCCAAACCCCGAGCCAAGCACCAGCTAGCCCAAGATCTTCAGGCTGCTCTATAGGCCCGTCTTGTGCCGGGAGCCCATGCGTCCTCCAGAAGTCGTCTAGTTGCCTCCGAAAATTCTCCGCCGACTCCGGAACACCCGAGATTCTGCATGCTAACAGACGAAGGGAGCCTTCCAGGAGAAGCGGGTGCAGAAGCCTCCCTGGACCCCGGAGGAGAGTTGGACCACCTGGTAGAAGCAAGGGCGGAAGGACCATTACTTCCAAAAGAAGAGGGAACCAAGTGTCACGGCGGACAAGCACTCAGACACACAGATAAACCGACAACCAGGCTCTAGGCGAGAAGCAGGGGAAGGGTCACCTCCTAGCTAATCCCTGACTTCTCTCCCTGCACTTCTCAGCCCACATTCAGACCTTGGTGGTAGGAATGATGTGCCCCCGTGCCTGGGCTAAAACACCCTAGATTCCCTGAGATGGGGAGAAGGGGAAATAGGAGAAGCCTGCTCGCACAGAACCTGGATGGGAGAGATGACACAAACACAACCTAGACAGCAAACAACAAAAACTGAAACCACATTTATCTTTTCTGAGCTGGAACAGACTACCTTCCTTCCTTGCTTCCAAGACCAGACTGATTTCTATAACCCGCCCAGAGCACTGGAATTGAGAGCTATTTAAACTAATGACCCCACCCAGTGCACCTGATGGGAGGCGGATCCAGCACGACTCCAAAACAAACACTAAACAGGTGCTGCTATTCTGGCCGACCTCCGCACATAGTCAGAGCAGGGCATGACACCAAGACTGGGAGCTCCAAAAGGGAACGATCAGGACCAGCTCGGCTAGCTGATGACGAACTTGATTTAGGACCCAAGAAATCATTGAGAAGGGGGGAAAAGCATAAAGCAGAGGACCGTACCAGTCCTGGAAAAAAGCGTTGACCGCCTCTGCGTCCGGGTCTGGACGCCAACTGAAAAACCGGGGAAGCTGTGTATTCAGGCGGGAAGCAAAGAGGTCCATAGAGAAGGGACCCCAGAGCCACGAGATGGTGGAGAACACCTGCACATCCAATCTCCAGTCGCTGCCATCCGTGAGATAGCGAGAGCTCCAATCCGCCTGGGTGTTGTGCAGGCCCGGAAGATACTCTGCGATCACTGTAATGTCTTGAGACAGACAAAAAGACCAAAACTCCTTGGCCAAATGTGAAAGCATGGCTGAGTGAGTACCCCCATGGAATTCACATAACGGACAGCAGAGACGTTGCCCATACGTAACCTGATGCAAGCTCTGGCAATGCCCTTCTTAAAACTGTGAATGGCAAAGGAGCCTGCAAGAAGCTCCAGTGCATTGATGTGGAGAGAGGACTCCTGAGCCGACCAACGGCCTCCGGTGGACACTACCTCACAGTGCGCTCCCCAGCCGTGTAGGCTGGCGTCCGAATCCACTGTGAAATCCGGCCGAGGGCCGCAAATAGCCTTCCCGTTCCATACCGCGAGATTGTGGATCCACCAACTTAGCTCGTCCCTGGTCTCCGAATCCAAAGAGATCAGGTCTGCGTAAGAGGCCCCCGCGTGGAGATGGGCGGTCTTCAGGCGTTGTAGAGCTCGGTAATGGAGCAGGGCCGGGAACACCGCTTGTATGGATGAAGAAAGAAGACCGATGATCCGGGCCAGGTGCCGAAGGGAAAACCGGGGCATGGCCAGCGTCTTGCGTAATTCCTTGCCTATTGCACGAATCTTCGTTGGCGGTAGACTGAGGGTCTCCGTCGCGGAATCCACAGAGAAACCGAGGAACTCCATGGTACGGGCCGGAACCAGGACCGACTTCTCCTGATTGATGAGGAAACCTAGGCGGGACAGTAGAGACATGGTCGAGTCCAGATGCTGGAGAAGGGTAGCAGGGTCCTGTGCTAACAGGAGGATGTCATCCAGGTAGATAATCAACCGAACTCCTCAGCTGCGGAGCTAAGCCATCGCCGGATGCATCAGTTTGGTGATGCACCACGGGGCTGAAGAAAGGCCGAAGGGCAGGCAAGTAAAACGTCAAATCTCCCCTTTCCACCGAAAGGCGGTCTCTGGAGGACTCTGCTTCAGGAACAGTGAGGTACGCGTCACTGAGGTTCGAGTTTCACCATCCAGTCTCCCCGAAGTAGGAGGTCTCTGAGGAGGTTGATGCCCTCCATTTTGAAATGTCGATAGTGGACAAAACTGTTCAAAGTACGGAGATTGATGACAGGGCGCATTTGACCGCCCTTTTTCCGAACTAAAAAGATGTTGCTGAGAACGCCAGCGTGCGTAACTGGAGCACGTTCGATCGCCTTCTTCCTGTAGAGGTCCGACAGTTCTCTGTTGATGCAGCTCTGAGCGGCCACCGACAGGACCTGAGGGTGAGGAAAGGGTAAGTGGAGAGGGGATGTGAACCGAGAACAAGGCAGGTGATTTGACTCCGCCACCAGAAAAGAGTGCGTACGCAGAAGTCAAGATTAAGAAAATTAAATTTACTATAAATTAATAAAAGCAGGTTAACAGTGAAGTTACAGAGGTAAAGACAAGCAAAATATTCAAAACAGTATAAACAATACTAGTTAAACACCGCAACAATTTTCACCTTTACTGTGTCCGTATTCGCAGTGCGGACACTAAGAAATAACAGTCCCAGAAACTGTCCCTAACTGACCCTAACTTTCAAGCGGGTGCGCACCCCCCTTATCCCAGTGGTCCAAGTGGACCTATTACAGTTTGTGAAAGTGCACGGTGGGGCCCGATGTCGTCCTTTTCCTTTAACCAGCGCAGGATCCGCAACAAAGAAGTCCTCCTTAGCAGGCCGGAAAACCAGTTGAATATAATCCAGAATTTTTACAGTTACTGTCCCCTGGGTGGAGCCTAACTGTAAAGAGACCGGAGGCAATTACCGGAGAACTGAGCGGCGCCCAGGTATAACAGTAAGTGCAGAGGGGTCCCTGGGCGCCGCTCTACATGCCTGTAGGGTTACTTTAGAAGTTTAATTATGGTGAAAGGTCCTCTTTAACACAGTTTACCAGGATAATGAAACTTAGAGACATTACATGACTGTTTCTTACAGGGAATCCACCAACTCTACGTGGAACCCGAGGACCGTGGACAGGACCCAACGATCCAACGATGTCGGCCCAAGCATGAGAAAAATGTCGGAGTCTGCCCCCTACACAAACCTGAGAAAAAGGAAGAGGACTGACACTTATCAAATGGTCGGCGTGAGCCAGAGTACCCTCTGTACCCTATCCGGCTTGGAGCTCCACGGGAGGGGAAGAAGTTCGCTGGTTGCCTGGCCTCTTGAAAGGTGGATCCCTGGACAAATGAGTGATGGGCGTAGGAGCCTCGACCCGAACCCCGGGTCTGGAATGTGGAGCGGCCAGACAGACGGCCCCTAGAACTGCTGGCCCTGGTGGAGACCCTACCCTGGAACACCCTCTTCATCGAGGATTGGGCCATATCCAAGGCCGTGAAAGCGCCCACAAATCGGCTTAAATCCTTGATGAAAGAATCGCAAAATAAAAGGCCCTGTGCGTTCCGTCCAGCCTCAGAGAGCACCAAATTAGCCAACTTGGGTGCTATTTTGAACAATATGGCCTCACGTCTCTCAATAGAGAGTGACGTGTTCACATTGCCGGTAATGCATATAGCGCGTTGGATCCTACCCCAGGGCTCCTCCGGATCCACCAACTCATCCGCTGCTCTAGCGGTTTCGGCTAATTCAAATATTTTTGCTAAGGGGCCGAAGACGTCCAGGAGCTTATCCTGACACGCCTTGAGGGCTGATTCCAAGCCCTTGTGGGGATTCCAGACAGATTTTGATAAAGATTGGTCCATCTTGGGGTCAACGACCGGAGTCTCACAGACCTTGTTGGTTACAAGGGGCCTAGGGCATTCCACCCTTAATTTATTACGTGCCTCTTCGCTGAGAGGGCAACATACTCAAGCTTCTAGATATTGGGCCACATGGTCTATAGGGAGCCACTCGGCAGACCTGGGGTGGTGAAGGACGTCCGGGTCAAAGAGAGGCTCACCTGATGGGTCTGTTAAAGGGATCGATGGGACCGACATGGCCTCAGAACTAGAGGTTCCTGCGGCGGTACCTGAAGGGATAGGGGTGGGACGATCAGGGGACATACCTGACAGGTCCACCTCCGGGACCTCCAGGTCCTCAAACCTAGCCTCCTCCTGCCTTGCGTGGTAAGGCTCGTTTGGGCGTAACAGGCGCGCCATCACGGGTGGTAAAAGACACACCAATCATTGGGTTTCTGGAGGCATGCGGGATAGGTAAGTGTTGCTGGATAGGGATTGGGCCGGGTCCCTGGATGTGGAAGGCTGAGCTCTTAGGGCCTCTGAAAAAGAATTAGATAGGGACTGGGACATGGATCCCATGGCCGCAAGAATGGCGTCCGAGACGGAGCGCTGAAAGGCCTCCGCTTGGGACATGTCTGGGAGGGACAAAGCTCCTCTTAAACAGAAAGAGGTGGTAGATGGGGAGAGCGGGTCCCCAAATCTGAGTCTTTAGCCTGAGGACTGGGGGATCTTTGCAGGTGGGACATGGTATCAAGCCTGAGTAACACTAAAGCCTTTGGCAAAAAGGGGGAGCCTGGTAACAGGGGACGATAGGCAGGAGGACAAGGGGTTAATTTAGGGTGAGTTACCCTGACTAACCTGGACCGGAGTGCGCACAAGGGACCGCTGACCGCAGGAATCCAGGTCGGAGTGGATACGGAAGGGGCGTGGCCAAGAGGGAGCGCAAAGCGCGCAATAGAAAACTGCAGGGAGAGAAGAGAGAGCCGAATAGCCGGCGAAATCTTGCGATAGCTGCCGAGGTCGCAATGGAGAACGGGCGGGCAGGAACAACGGTGCGACAGGGACGCGAGGAGAGGCAACAGAGGCGCAGAGAACAAGAGGAAAAAGGTAGAAGGCCGGAACAAAAAAGGGGGGGTGGGATGGTCCAACTGGCCACAGAATAGAAAGGAGAGCCCAGAGGGCAAGAGGAAAAAACCTGGGGGGAAGAAAAAACACAAGAATATCTAAATGCAGACAGGCAACAAGGGCATAAAAGCCCAGAACACAAAAATCAGGAGTACAGTGAGCAAGAAACACAAAATTCACTCCATGACACAGTAAAGTTAAACAGTAAGAGCTGGTTACTTACAGTATCTGTGGCAGCAGCAAAGAAAGAGGAGGATTTCCTGGTTCATGGACACTATATAGGGGCTCTAGAGGGGAGGGCCTGTTGCTATGGAGATATGTTAATCTCAGAACAGTTTTTCTTTGCTGCTGTGGTTGTCAGTAAAGAGAGATTACGCAATAGGAGCCTCCGTGTCTTGAAATAAAATTAGAAATTTTGTATAGCCGCTGAGTTATTCAATCAAATTTCTTTGTCCTGCTCACTGAGATGGCCGCACATGCTCAGTTTTATCCTTCAGCTGCTTCCTGAGCTGTGATAGGGAGAACATAGACACACCCCCTGATCTGTGATAGGCAGAGCATGGACACGCCCCCTGAGCTGCAGCAGAAAAGACACTCCCCTTGAGCTGCCAGCTTGATATAAATCTACCAGAATAATGAATGTTGAGATCTCAGGATCCATGTGAGGTTCAGAGCTGGTTCTAGCTTTGTTATAGATTGTCATGTGCTATATGTTGTCTGATTTTAATTATTTACATTAGTCATCCCCTTTAAGGATTATGCCCATGGCTGTATTACCAAAAGAACTGCCATAGTGGTTCATGAGCCCTCAACGCATGCCTCCAATTTCATATAGAGGTGGGGAATTTGACAAAAAAATGTGGCATACTCTGTATGTATAGAGGTAGAAGAAATCAGTCAGTATGTATTAGTTGTATGGACCATTGACCTTGGGGCCTCTCTCGAAGCTGGTACAGAGGCACTACAGAGGCACTATGCTTTGCTATTACACTTCTTTACAGAGGCACTATGCTTTGCTATTACACTTCTTTACAGAGGCACTATGCTTTGCTATTACATTTCTTTACAGAGGCACTATGCTTTGCTATTACACTTCTTTACAGAGTCACTATGCTTTGCTATTACACTTCTTTACAGGTGCACTATGCTTTGCTATTACATTTCTTTACAGAGGCACTATCCTTTGTGAAGAAGTGTAATAGCAAAGTATAGTGCCTTGTTAAAGAAATGTAATAGCAAAGTATAGTGCCTCTGTAAAGAAGTGTAATAGCAAAGCATAGTGCCTTGTTAAAGAAATGTAATAGCAAAGCATAGTGCCTCTGTAAAGAGGTGTAATGGCAAAGCATAGTGCCTCTGTAAAGAGGTGTAATGGCAAAGCATAGTGCATCTGTAAAGAGGTGTAATGGCAAAGCATAGTGCATCTGTGAAGAAGTGTAATCGCAGAGGCACTATTCTTTGCTATTGCTTTTCTTTAAAGAGACACTATGTTTGGAGGTTACGCTTCTTTAAATAGGCACTATGCTTGGCAGTTACACTTCCTTACAGAGACACTATGCTTTGTAGTTTCACTAGCAAACACTATAACTCTTCTCGGCAGGCTATCACTGATTTAAAAGGACTAATTCCAGACACCAGTCCTATGTGCTTTGCTGCACAGTAGCAGACCACAGTACAGTACACAATATCATTCACAGTCTAAGGGTTATCAGGTGTTCAGCAGGAGGTCAGACTGTCTGGTCATGCTCAATTACAAGGTATCCTGGTTGATCACCTACTGCAGGATGAATGTCTTATAGGTGATTAAAGTGCAATTCTGTCATAAAATTGAAAAGCATTACCCACCTAGTGCAATACCTTTTGAAAGCAGCTCAATGGCATTCCTCAGTGGTACCAGACCCATATTAGTACATTACCTTGCTGGTGTCTCACATCAGCTAAAAGGCACAGTACACTTGCTGTATCAAACATGGATTTAAAGGGTATATCCTGTGTTAATATAAAAAAATGAGAATCAGACACCATACTACACCAATTATAGTTTTTATGGACATGTTTACAGACAATGGTTGTGGAACCACTGTGCCAAGTAACCAGTTTGGCCCAACTAATGGAGTAATTCTGGCGCCTCCCCGGTATTAATCCTTTAATCCCTGTACAGGAATGGGGACTTTGCTGTGGGTTAACGAACAGATTGCTACCTCCTGGGATGGTCCGGTATACTTGACAGCTGACCTGCTGGGGTCAAAAACACTAGATCAAAGCACCAGAGACCCAGGTATGGCACAATTGAAAACCAGGTAGAATACAGGCGAGTCCAAGGCAGACATGGCTGTAGGCATGAGACAAAACAGGGCTGGATGGATCAGGAACCCAGACATATGGTCTTCTTACATGGACACAACGAATTCAGGAACGGACTACAGGAACTTGGACATTGCTCAGACTCAGCAGACGGAGGCGACACCATTCGCCCTCCCAGGATTCAGGCCTAGTTTACCTGGCCAGAGGCCAATGTGGCAGTGTAACAGTTCAGACATTTGCAAAGCAATGACATCATCGCAACTGCCTGTGCTGGGTCCTAGGCGGCCCAATGATGTCACCATAACTGCCTGTGCTGGGTCCTAGGTGGCCCGATGCCTGCGTTGGGATGCACGAGGCATGATGACATAATTTATTTTATTTTATTTATGTTTTAACTTGGCCATTAATGGCAGCACTATAGGGGGCATTGCTCAGAGGGGGAACTATAGGGGTCCTTATTGGGGGCAATATAAGGGGCATTACTGGCAGCACTAAAGGGGGCAGAAGGGGCAAAGGCATTAGTCACTGGGGGCATTATTGGCAGCACTATAGGCGGCATTAATTACTGTGGGCACTATGGGGGAATTTTAATACTGGGGACACTATAAGGGCATTACCAGAGGCATTTCAATACACTCATTGACAAAAAAGAAAAGAGGAACCCAGAAAGGTTGGATTGCTGCAAACTCGGCATGCAGTTATGTCAGTGATTACAGGTGAGGTCTGATTAGGCACTTGGTCTTGCTGCAAAAGGGCATAAAAGTGCTCAGGACCCCATATCGATGCTCAGACCCCATATCGATGCTCAGACCCCATATCAGACCTCAGATCAGACTCTAAATAAATAAACGTACCTCTCCTGCTCCGCCGCTGCACTCCATGTCCGGTGTCTTCTCCTGCAGTCCCTGCTCGCTGGGCTCCTCTGGCCCGTGCCACACTGTCACCTGACTGCAGACTAGTGAGCGCTTCTATAATGGAAGTGCTCACTAGTATTCAAGAATGGGCCCCCTCCCACACTGGGCCCCTGTGCAGCTGAACCGGCTGCACAGCGGTATGTCCACCCCTGAGACCAGTACAATACTAGTGGTAAATTGCAGCCGTCCAACCTGCCTCCATATTCCTTACTGGTGCTATTGCACATAGCTAAAGATTGTGCATAGAAAATGAACATCTGTAAAAATCTGTCACAATGTAAAGTGTACACTCACCTAAAGAATTATTAGGAACACCTGTTCTATTTCTCATTAATGCGATTATCTGGTCAACCAATCACATGGCAGTTGCTTCAATGCATGTAGGGTTGTGGTCCTGGTCAAGACAATCTCCTGAACTCCAAACTGAATGTCAGAATGGGAAAACAAGGGGATTTAAGCAATTTTGAGCGTGGCATGGTTGTTGGTGCCAGACGGGCCGGTCTGAGTATTTCACAATCTGCTCAGTTACTGGGATTTTCACGCACAACCATTTCTAGGGTTTACAAAGAATGGTGTGAAAAGGGAAAAACATCCAGTATGCGGCCGTCCTGTGGGCGAAAATGCCTTGTTGATGCTAGAGGTCAGAGGAGAATGGGCCGACTGATTCAAGCTGATAGAAGAGCAACGTTGACTGAAATAACCACTCGTTACAACCGAGGTCTGCAGCAAAGCATTTGTGAAGCCACAACACGCACAACCTTGAGGCGGATGGGCTACAACAGCAGAAGACCCCACCGGGTACCACTCATCTCCACTACAAATAGGAAAAAGAGGCTACAATTTGCACGAGCTCACCAAAATTGGACTGTTGAAGACTGGAAAAATGTTGCCTGGTCTGATGAGTCTCGATTTCTGTTGAGACATTCAAAGTCCGAATTTGGCGTAAACAGAATGAGAACATGTATCCATCATGCCTTGTTACCATTGTGCAGGCTGGTGGTGGTGGTGTAATGGTGTGGGGGATGTTTTCTGGGCACACTTTAGGCCCCTTAGTGCCAATTGGCCATCGTTTAAATGCCAACGGGCTACCTGAGCATTGTTTCTGACCATGTCCATTCCTTCATGACCACCATGTACCCATCCTCTGATGGCTACTTCCAGCAGGATATTGCACCATGTCACAAAGCTCGAATCATTTCAAATTGGTTTCTTGAACATGACAATGAGTTCACTGTACTAAAATGGCCCCCACAGTCACCAGATCTCAACCCAATAGAGCATCTTTGGGATGTGGTGGAACGGGAGCTTCGTGCCCTGGATGTGCATCCCTCAAATCTCCATCAACTGCAAGATGCTATCCTATCAATATGGGCCAACATTTCTAAAGAATGCTATCAGCACCTTGTTGAATCAATGCCACGTAGAATTAAGGCAGTAGAATTAAGGCAAAAGGGTGTCCAACACCGTATTAGTATGGTGTTCCTAATAATTCTTTAGGTGAGTGTATAATGATAATTGGCTAATTTTCGCATAACGTTTTCATAAAGTACATGGGTCACGAGTTACTAGACCAGAGAAGATATTGAACTTGGACCCAAACATAACAGCATCGAGTCCCTTCTCTCGCACGGCAGTGATTACAGTATTGTATGTTTTTACAAATTTGTAACACCAGGCGAAAGTGAGCTGTAGTTTTCATGTACAGATTTAAAGGGGAACTACTATAGCAGGCTCAAAATAGTAAATCTGCCCCAATGCTATCTAGTCTCAGATGTCATTCTCTCAGTGACCTGCTGAGGGCGCTGGAGCATCTTGTATTTTTATAAAACTGCTATAGATGCCAGGAACTTTGCAAATCCCTCAGAGGCTTCTTAGTAACCACTCACGTATGGCAAGAGCTTTCCTGTGCCAAATGCTTGTCACGGCTGATTTGTCTCACAAACGGGTTTGACTTCAAAATCTTAAAAAAAAAAAAAAAATTAAAAACACTTGATTCTTAAATTCCCATGACACAGTCTGCAGGAAAAACCAAACACGCAACAATATAGGAGTAAACATGTGGCAGTACTGTGATAACATGTATGTCATGATATAATCACTATTATCTACATAGCGGCAGCATCGCCGAGCGCTGAACCATTTCTGTGACCTGAGGGATAAATTCATGAAAGTCATTAGATCTCTGATGGGAGTGTAGAAAGAAACCTGAGAAACTCATATGGAAAGCAGACATCTCCGTGTGGATGTTGCCCCTGGTTGAATTCATCCTCTGGACTCTGTGACAGTGTTTTTTTGGTTGGAGGAAGGGGGTGGATTGGCCAAAGGAAAATTCTGGCAGCCACATGTCCACCTCCTGGATTCTACAGTATTGCCATAAGGAGGGCGATGCAGTTGAATTTCGAAGGGGGTTTGAAGAAGGGTCATGGGACATGGATGCAACACCATGCACACTCACAAGCCTCAGACCTACAGTAGATTACTTGGCCAGAGGCCAATGTGGCAGTGTATTGGTTCAGAAAGTTGCAAAGCAATGACATCATCGGAACTGCCTGTGCTGGGTCCAAGGTGGCCCAATGATGTCACCATGACTACCTGCGTTTTTTTTTTTACTTGGCCATTAAAGGCAGCACTATAGGGGGCATTGCTCCTCAGAGGGGTAACTATAGGGGTCAATACTGGGGCAATATAAGGGGCATTGCTGGTAGCACTAAAAGGGACATAAGGGGGGCAAAGGGGCATTAGCCACTGGGGGAGTTATTGGTAGCACTATAGGGGGCATTACTAACTGGAGGCACTATGGGGGAGTTTTAATACTGGGGACACTATAAGGGTATTGTCAGAGGCATTTTAATACACTCAATGAAGAAAAAAAAAAGGAACCCAGAAAGGTTGGATTGCTGCAAACTCAGCATGCAGTTATGTCTCAGGTAGATATGTCAATGATTACAGATGAGGTCTGATTAGACACTTGGTCTTGCCACAAGAGGGCATAAAAGTGTTTCCCCCACTGCCCTATAAAAAGTCGCTCAGAGGCTACTTTTGGGTAGTGTACCTCTTGGTGAGAGAACGTTGACTGCTAGACATGCCTCTGAGCTGCACTTGAATACATTTTGCACAGTTGATAGACTTTGAGAGGGGGTCATCATTGGGCTGTGAGAAGCAGCATGGTCATTTAGATGAATTGCCCATCATGTAGGCCATTGTGACCTAAGTGTTAGCAGATGTTGGGACACACAGCTAACAGGCTCCAGACAGACCACCAGTAGAGAGGATTGTTTAATCCACCGACAAGCGTGAGCAGCTTCCACAGTTTTGTTGTCCATCATTCAGAAACAGGTGGCAATTTCATTACACTCCCCTGGCAGTATATTGTGCCTCAATGTGGTATTTGGGATACATTCCAACCATCCCGGACCTGGCGGCTGTCACGAGCTGTGGCATTTCCCTCTATACTGTCAACTGGGTGGGGGCACAAAGGGGCCTGGGCAGGATTGGGGAGTGTATAGAAAGACATTGGGTAGAGTTAGAAGTGTAGCTTAGTGTTAAAAAATTTGCCCCAAAGCGCTACGTGAGAGGTATGTGTACTGTCCCAGATGCTGCAATCTAATTGTCATTGTTATATTTTGTTTATATAAGTTATCTATGGCTATACTTCATCTTGTAACGCCTCCTTTTCTGTGAGCTCATATCCTGTGTCCTGCAGTCTTTTGCTGTTTGTCAGACATGCATCACAGAGCTGGAGAGAGGATTTTCTTTTGACCTCTATCATCATTTCTCAAGGTAAATTCACTAAATTAAGTAAAGGCATATCCACTGCATCTCACTCACTAATTCTACACGCAACTGGTGTCACTTGGGAAATATGTATGGCAAGTTCACTGTCTTCCATTCATTATGCAAGAGATTGCCTCTCATACTCAGCAGAGACTTCTCGTGTACATTGGTGGCAGAATAGTATGATCTGGTGGGGAAGTATATTGTGCTCTGTCTCTATGGTATTGCAGGCCTCACCTACTTGAGTTGACTCCTGTTGACCCCACTTTCTGTCAATTCTAACCCACCTACAAATTGGGGCCACTTTTATCCATTTTTGTTTTCCAGGGCCACTTTAAATTCCAAGTCTGGTTGGAAGACTCACTGGATTACATGGTCTGAAATTCATTTGAGGTCACCATAAAGAAATTGTACAGCCACATGGAGCTTCCCTGGCTGATCACTGAGGATTTCACATTGTACAGGGTTTTGGAAAAATTTGTGCTGGAATTTTATTAGTTGCTTCTCTATTCTTTGATAAATCTGTCAGAGGCTGGCTTTAGGGTGTTGTGCATCACCAGTCACTACTAAAGGAGGTATCATTAGTCCTAATTAACCCGGAGATTGCACCCACACTGATTGTGCTACTTGTGCATTATTTAGAACACTATGGAGGAAGGAGGCATTCACAGAAGTTACAAGCAACACTTGCAGCTCTTTTCCATATGTCCAATTTGGTTATATTTTGGCAATAGTAAGAGGGCCAAGGTCCCTTCTTTATTAGCCAAAGCTAACTGTAGAGCAGTGCTTTGTGGGCGCTCAGGTGACAGTCATACAGTCACAGCTCTGGTTACATGTAGCGGTACAGGTCCATGAAGTTCATTCATTGGTCCAGTGATGGATCCATGATGATCCACTGGTTTATTTTCCAGTAGTTTAATTTCCTGGAAATACTTCTAAATTTTGGCAGTGCATCAAAGGTGATTTGGTGTCCATCCCTGGTGGTCCTGCGGTTTATCGTTTTTAATCCAGTGGTTTAACCTCCATATCAAGTGATCTTGTGGTTTAGCCTCCATCCATGGTGATTCCGTGATTTAGCCTCTATATCAGTTGATCCTGTGGTTTAGCCTGTATCCTTGGAGATCTTGTGGTTTGACCACCATCCCTGGTGATCTACTGGTTTAAGTCTCCATCTCTCGTAATTCTGTATTTTAATCTCCATGCTAGTTGATCCTGTGTTTTAGCCTCTATCCCTGGTGAACATTTGGTTTAGCCTCCATATATGGTAAGTTGATTCTGTGGCATCCATCACTGGTGATCTTGTGGTTTAACCTTCATTCCAGGTGATCTATCGGTTTAATTCTCCATCCGATGTAATCCTGTGGTTACCCTCCATATCAGTTGATCCTGTCCTGTGTTTTAGTCTCCGTCCTTGGTGATCCTGCTGTGGTTTAGTCTCCATATGAGATGATCTTGTGTTTTAGCCTTCCTGACTGGTGATCCTGTGGTTTAGTCTCCATATGAGATGATCTTGTGTTTTAGCCTTCCTGACTGGTGATCCTGTGGTTTAGTTTCCATATGAGATGATCTTGTGTTTTAGCCTTCCTGACTGGTGATCCTGTGGTTTAGTTTCCATATCAAGTCATCCTGTGTTTTAGCCTTTATCTCCTGGTGATCCTGCGGTTTAGCTTATACCCCTGGTGATCCAGGAGTATAACTTCCATCCCTGGTGATCCTGTGTTTTAGCCTTTATCACAAGTGATGTCTTGGTTTAGTCTCTGACTCTGGTGATCCTTTGGTTTAGCCTCCATATCAGGTGATCCTACGGTTTAGCCTCCATCCCTGATAACCCAGCAGTTTATGCCTCCATTTCTGGTGATCAAGTGGTTTAGTCTCCATTCCTGGTGATCCTGGGTTTTAGATCCCAGCCCTGGGGATCCTGTAGCTTAGCCTCGATACCTGGTGATCCTGTGTTAAAGCCTCCACCCCTCAGAATCCAGTGTTGTACATCTCAATTCCTGGTGATCCAGTGGTTGATCCTCCATCCCCACTGTTCCTGTGGTTGAGCTGCCATTTCAGGTGTTCCAGTGGTTTAGCTTCCATCCCTATGGATTCAGTGGTTATACCTGGTGATGTAGCCAGATTAGTAAAGGAAAGGAAGTCCATAGGGAGATCAGCAAGACCATACATGAGGACATCAAGCTAAGGAGGCAGATACTTTTTACTTGGGTCCCAGTATGACATAGACTTGGACAATTATGTCCACAGATCTTTTTGTATGATTGTGAAAACAAATATAGGTCAAGTTTAGTTCTGAATGCAACAGCATGCCACCGTTCTCCATGGGCTGTGTCTGGTATTGCTCCTCAACAGTGACCGAGGCTGGGCTGTAATAACAGATGCCACCCCCTAACAAGTGTGGCACTGTTTCTGAAAAAATGAAATGCTATGTTTTTATATGTGTACATTTTGGGTGGGGTTCATTTTTGAGTCTTGTGATTGTGAGTTGCCGGAAACATTCAATATCTTCATAAGGGGCAGTGAGTCACTTTTACCATGTAGCCTCTGAGCGCCTCATGCACGCTTTATTATGTCCACAGATCTATGTGACCAAGTGTCACCTCCCAGATTAACAATGAACCTAAGGAAACCTTGGCGTGTACACAGAGTTCAGAGTCCACACATTTAAAGAATGCAGAGAATTCTTACAAGCCCTTTAAATTAAGCAAAGCCTTTTGTGAGAATTGTACCATTTCTAGCATTCTATACATTATATTCTACAGTTTCTGTCAGCAGTGACTCATCTGTAGAATTGCCGGGGGCACAGATTTGAGAGGTTTCACAAGTACAGTATCTCTTTGAACCTTTACTTATGTAGCTTCTTTCTTCTGATGTGAGAGATATAATATACTGATGTTAATAAAGTCTAATCATTGTAGCATAAAATAAACGTTTTTCAACTATCTGATACTATGTTTCAAATCCGCACCATTTCCAAGATCTATTATTACTGTCCGTGAATGAGAATATGCTAGTTTGTGCACAGTGGCTTACAAATGTTTTATCTCAAGCTAATCCTGAGTTAGATTTTGCATTATACTCCAGAGCTGCACTCACTATTCTGCTGGTGGAGTCACTGTGTACATACATTACATTACTTATCCTGTACTGATCCTGAGTTACATCCTATATTATATTCCAGAGCTGCACTCACTATTCTGCTGGTGGAGTCATTGTGTACATACATTACATTACTTATCCTGTACTGATCCTGAGTTACATCCTATATTATATTCCAGAGCTGCACTCACTATTCTGCTGGTGGAGTCACTGTGTACATACATTACATTACTTATCCTGTACTGATCCTGAGTTACATCGTGTATTATACTCCAGAGCTGTACTCACTATTCTGCTGGTGCAGTCACTGTGTACATACATTACATTACTTATCCTGTACTGATCCTGAGTTACATCCTGTATTATAATCCAGAGCTGTACTCACTATTCTGCTGGTGGAGTCACTGTGTACATACATTACATTACTTATCCTGTACTGATCCTGAGTTACATCCTGTCAGTGCAGTTTCTAGGTAAAATTTCTCTCAGGGCGAGTGTAAAAAAAACTCCCCCCCCCCCCCCCCCCGTGAGGTACAGTGAGTGAGCGCCGCCGCCCGCACTGCCTGCCTGTGGGGGGACATTATTTTTAATAAGGATCACTATGGACATTATTTAGAATGGAGGCTGCTGTGGATGTCATTATAACTGTATAATGTCTGATAGGCCTAGTCCTGAGTTATATTACCCTGCCCTGTATAATAATGTACCCTGATACCCCTTAGTTATATTACTCCAGCGGGGTAATATAACTAAGGGGTATCAGGGATGGGTACATTATTATACAGGGCATGGGCAGGGTAATATAACTCAGCTCAGGACTAGGCCTATCAGACATTATACAGTTATAATGAGTAATGACACCAACAGCAGCCTCCATTCTAAATAATGTCCATAGTGATCCTTATTAAACTTAATGTCCCCCACAGTGACAGTGGCCCCCATTTTCATGTCTCCCACAGTGGCCCCCCCATTGTAATTAATTCCCCCCCATTGTAATTAATGCCCCCCCCCCATTGTAATAACCCCCATCCCCCCATTGTAATTAATGCCCCCCCAGACCATCGCTCGCCTCACAGCAGGCATCAGCACTGCTCAGGGGCTCAGGGCGGGCGGTAACAGGCAGGCAGTGCGGCGCTCACTCAGTCACTGTATGTCACGCGCCTGCGCCGCCTAGTGGGAGGATCAGGCGCGTGACGTCAGTAAGTCTGACCAGGGCCGGTGCAAGGATTTTTGCCGCCCTAGGCAAGATAAAAATTGGCACCCCCGCCCCTCCTTATCAGATCCGGAATTGCGGACCCGGATCCGCAATTCCAAACCTGAAAAAAAATAGTACATGTCCTATTCTTGTCCCCAATAAAGGACAAGAATAGGCATATTCTCTTAGTGCCGGCAATGTGCGGTCCGCAAAATGTAGTATTAATAACTAAACAATTAAATAATACACATATTGCATTGTCTACTTACCACCAGGACAATTAGATGATCTGGTCTCTGGCTGCAGTCTGGCTCTGCGGACTCCCTTGTCACTCTCTCCCCCCCCCCCTCCCTTGTCACTCTCTTCTCCCCCCCCTCCCTTGTCACTCTCTTCCCCCCCCTCCCTTGTCACTCTCTTCTCCCCCCCCTCCCTTGTCACTCTCTTCTCCCCCCCCCTCCCTTGTCACTCTCTTCTCCCCCCCCTCCCTTGTCACTCTCTTCTCCCCCCCCTCCCTTGTCACTCTCTTCTCCCCCCCTCCCTTGTCACTCTCTTCCCCCCCCCCTCCCTTGTCACTCTCTTCTCCCCCCCCCCTCCCTTGTCACTCTCTTCTCCCCCCCCCTCCCTTGTCACTCTCTTCTCCCCCCCTCCCTTGTCACTCTCTTCTCCCCCCCCCTCCCTTGTCACTCTCTTCCCCCCCCCCTCCCTTGTCACTCTCTTCTCCCCCCCCCTCCCTTGTCACTCTCTTCTCCCCCCCCCTTGTCACTCTCTTCTCCCCCCCCCTTGTCACTCTCTTCTCCCCCCCTTGTCACTCTCTTCTCCCCCCCCCTTGTCACTCTCTTCTCCCCCCCCTTGTCACTCTCTTCTCCCCCCCCTTGTCACTCTCATTCTACTACTCCCCCCCCTCCCTTGTCACTCTCATTCTACTACTCCCCCCCCCTCTTGTCACTCTCATTCTACTACTCCCCCCCCCCTCCCTTGTCACTCTCAGTCTCATTCTACTCCCCCCCCCCTCCTCTCATTTCCTCCCCCTTGTCAATGTCACCTCTAGTGTAGCGTGGCCGAGCTCTGTTCGCTCCGCGGTACAGGAGCTTTTGTTTCCTGTACCCGGCTGACAGGAAGTGCTCACTTAGTGTGCACTTCCTTTCAGTCCGGCCGGGTACAGGAAACAAATGCTCCTGTACCCCGGGCCGGACCGAACAGAGCTCGGCTGGTGCAGACACTGTGTACTGTAAGAAGGAACAAGGAGCCGTCATTGACGGAAGATACGTGTCACCGAGGTTCCTGGCCTCGGTGAGGTAAGAACCGGATTTTCTTCCTGAAGTGTCAGTTCTGTAGTGCAGTCTGACACTTCAGCTGTCAGAATGGCTGTAAGCCAATCCGGGCCGGTTCTTATTGGGAGCAGCCAAAGAGCAGGGTGGGTGGCTGTTCCCCACGGTTCCAGGCCGGGTTTTGGCTGGAATATAAAAACCCAGCCAGCATGTTCAGGTGGTGTGGATTATCCTCCATCTGCTAGTGGAGGGCTGGCAGTCTGGGTGTTGGAGCGTGAGGGTTTGGGCCTGGACTAAGCCTGCTACATTGTTTATGGACAGAAGCACATGGACTAAGCCTGCTACATTGTTTATGGACAGAAGCACATGGACTAAGCCTGCTACATTGTTTATGGACTTATGTGCTGCAGTCTGGTGTGAACTAACACCAGACTCAAGGTGACTGTTTTTCTTGAAATTATTATTTTGTCACTTTACGTCTGTGTGAATAAAACAGTGCACTAGTTAAGTTAAAGACGTTGTCATTGCCTCTGTACTGCGTCCGCAAGCCTGTCTACCAGAGCAAATCCCCACAGTACATACATTCCATTACTTATCCTGTACTGATCCTGAGTTACATCCTATGTTATACTCCAGAGCTGCACTCACTATTCTGCTGGTGCAGTCACTTTGTACATACATTACATTACTTATCCTGTACTGATCCTGAGTTACATCCTGTATTATACTCCAGAGCTGCACTCACTATTCTGCTAGTGGAGTCACTGTGTACATACATTACATTACTTATCCTGTACTGATCCTGAGTTACATCCTGTATTATACTCCAGAGCTGCACTCACTATTCTGCTGGTGCAGTTACTGTGTACATACATTACTTATCCTGTACTGATCCTGAGTTACATCCTGTATTATACTCCAGAGCTGCACTCACTATTCTGCTGGTAGAGTCACTGTGTACATACATTACATTACTTATCCTGTACTGATCCTGAGTTACATCCTGTATTATACTCCAGAGCTGCACTCACTATTCTGCTGGTGAAGTCACTGTGTACATACATTACATTACTTATCCTGTACTGATCCTAAATTTTACATCAAGACACGGAGGCTCCTATTGCTATCTCTTCCTTTACTGTTCCACCAATAGCAGCAAAGAAAATTTACATACTGAACATTGTAACCATGGCAACCATAGTCCCACCCCAGACAGCCCCTATATCAGGCAACTCCTCCTCTGGGTCTTCCTCTTTCTTTGCTGCTGCCACCAGATAAGTGCTGCAATTTTTCCTTGTGTGCTTTTGCATCAGATCATATTAGTTTAATTTTATTATTGATTTATTTCAGGTGTTTTCCTGTATTGATTGTTCCCTCTGCATCTACATTGTATTTTTATTACACCTGTTGCGGCGGGCTTCTGCCCTTATAGTTTTTGGGGGGTATTAATTCCCGGTTTGCACTCATTGCGGGGGGCTTGCCCCCCCCCGTCTTCTTGTGCTCTTATCACTTATATTTTCCCTTGCCAGGCGCTGTTGCGCTCCGTTCCCCACTTTGCCGGTTTATTGTTTCCCCCCCTTTTACCTGCACTTAGCGTTCTTTGCTGGGGATTCCTACGCTTCCCTCTCGGCCGGATCTTCTTTCTTCCACTTGCCGGGCTGCCGCGTAGTATCGCGAGATCCCGGCGGCCATCTTGGTTCTCATCTATCGCGGGATCTCGGCGGCCATCTTAGTCCCGCCTGGCTCTGCATAGATTCGGCCGCATTTCTCCGCTCCTTCCTCTACCGCGCCCGCTCCTGCCGCATCGCGCCTGGGTGATTAACCCTTGCATCGCCATTAGGTATCGTTAGCCCATATTCGGCCCTTATTACCTCCGGTCCTCGAATTATTTAGATCCCCCCACAATGTCTGCATCCGATTTACCCTCCAGCCAGGCCTGCCCAGTGCCTGCAGATGAGATGGAGGTGGAGAGGGATGACCCTCATACATTGGCCATACAGCAGTCGGTCTCTAGTGCCATAATGTCCGCTATGGGCTCCATGTCCAGTATGCTGGCTGCCACTATTTCACAGGCCCTTGCTGCACACCCTCCTAGGGAGACCTTGCAGCCTGCCCCTGCTATAGATACGCCGTCTGATGCCATTGATGTTCCTGTTTCACAGGATGATAGAATTGGTGTGCGTGCTGCCACCCATGAGAGCGTGCAACGATCACGCAAGAGAGCCTTACCGCGCCAGGCAGAAAAGGCGCGTACGTGGAAATGTGCCAGAGCACAACCAGGTGCCGATTCAGATTCGGATCTCGGCTCAGACTTAGAGGCGTTTGAGGATCTGGCTTATCCCTCTGAGGAGGAGACCCCGGATCAGACACCCACTGCTAGGGACCCCGTTCCTTCTACTTCCTTAGTAGTCGGCTCTGCTCCTCCAGCGGTCGATTTGACGTCTGCTTTAGTGGACCCTTCTGCCGAACTTATGTTCGACCCCGACGCACTCCATTACCCTAGGTCGGCGGAATGGCTCCCGTCAGATCATGTGGGTAAATACCTGGAATCTCGGGTTCGCCACCCGTTAAGTATGGATGCTCGCAACAAGCTCCGTGCAGAATGCCCTAGGCCCCTTGTCCCTAATAAGGTCTGTGATACCCCTGTGGTCGACCCCAAAATGACCCAATTTTTGGCTAAGACAGGCTGGAACCCACGTAAAGGGTTGGACTCCGCCTTGAGGAGCTGCCAGGATAAGCTCCTGGATGTGTTTGGGCCCCTCACTAAATTGTTGGAATTGGCAGAAGCTGCCAGAGCAGATGGCTCAAGTATTGATCCCGAGGAGCTTCGGGGTTGGGCTCAAAGAGCGATTTGTGTCGCTGGTAATGCCAACACGTCCTTGTCCATTGAACGGCGTAAAGCCATTCTCTTTAAAATAGACCCTAAGCTGGCTAATCTTGCACTGACCGAGGCAGGTAAGGAGGCACAGGGACTGCTGTTCGGCGATTCCTTTATTAAGGATCTCGGCCGCTATGTTGGCGCATTCACTGCATTGGATAAGGCCCAGTCCTCTATGTGCAGAGTGTTTCAGGGACGGGTCTCCAACAGGGCCGGCAGTACCAGGGGCCGCCTGTCCGGCCGATCTACCTTCCAAGCCCGTGGCATGGGCCGAGGCTCCTTTCACCAAAGGCCTCCTTTCCAGGATCAGAGAAGCTCCTCGCCTTTCTTCCCGGCCAGAGGCGGCAATTGGCGTTCCAGGTCCTTCCGTGGGAACCCCAGCTCTAGAAGACCTTTCGGTAAGTCTTCCCCTAGCGGGGGTTTCTTCGGCCCTTTACATCGGGGGCAGACTCCGTCATTTTTTCCTTGCTTGGTCAGACATTACTTCAGACCCGTGGATTTTGTCCACCATCAGGGGTTTCCAGATCGAGCTTGTAGATTCCCCGTGTTGGCTCCCCCCTCCCTCCCCTTTTCTGCTGTCCACACCGGATCGCTCCCTGGTGGATCTAGAGCTGAGGTCACTTTTCCAAAAGTGTGCGATAGAACGGGCTCCTCCGTCTCCCGGGAGAATCGTCAGCAATATCTTTCTGGTCCAAAAGAAGGGTGGGCAGATGCGCCCAGTGATAAACCTTTGGTCGCTGAATTCCATAGTGCGCTATCGCCACTTCAAGATGGAGGGGATTCACCTCCTCAGGGATCTGCTCCTACCGGGGGATTGGATGGTGAAGTTGGACCTCAAGGACGCTTACCTGACAGTTCCCATCGATCCTTGGTCCAGGGACCTTCTATGTTTTCTATGGGGGGGGAGACGTGGCGGTTCACGTGTCTCCCGTTCGGCCTTTCATCGGCTCCTTGGTGTTTCACCAAGCTGATGCGGCCAGCCATGTCTTGGCTCCGCAGTCGGGGTGTTCGTCTAATTATTTATCTGGACGACATTCTTATCATGCATCATTCCAGGTCAACCTTGCTGGAACATCTACGCTGGACATCGGATCTGTTGTCACGCCTCGGTTTTCTTCTGAATTTGGAGAAGTCGTGCCTGACCCCTCTGCAGAGGATGGATTTTCTGGGGTTCACGGTGGATTCTGTGTCCGAGTCCCTCAGCCTTCCAACATCCAAACTACGCGCCATTCGGAAGGAATTGAGACACGCCCTGTCGTCCCCTCAATTGACCTTGCGCCACCTTGCCCGCATCATCGGCCTGCTAGCCTCCTCCATCCAGGCAGTGTTTCCTGCCCCGCTACACTATCGCGCCCTGCAGCGGCTGAAGATTGCGCACCTTCGCTCCGGTGCGGCCTTAGCGGACGCAGTAACATTGGATTCGGAAGCCAGGGAGGAGCTTCGTTGGTGGATCGCCAACTTGGAGGCGTGGAATGGCAAGGCGATCTTCGGTCTCCAGCCAGAGTTTACGGTGGAGTTGGATGCGAGCCTACAGGTCTGGGGAGCCCACTGCAATGGCGTTTCAACGGGCGGTCGCTGGACGTCGGAGGAATCGCGACTACACATCAACGCGTTGGAACTTCTGGCGGGTTCCTTTGCCATTCGGAGTTTTACCAACGGGATAGCTCATGCTTGCATCCTCCTGCGTATGGACAACGTCTCGGCGGTCCGCTACGTCAACCGTTTAGGTGGTACCCGATCGGCGACTCTGGCTCGGCTTGCGAAGGAGTTTTGGTCCTATTGCCTCTCCAAGGACATTGTGGTCCAGGCGGAATACCTTCCCGGTCTCCACAACACTCGAGCGGATCAGAGTTCCCGTTGTTTCACGGACGGCAGCGATTGGAGGTTGGCCCCGAGGATATTCTCCGCGATCTCAGACGTCTGGGGCCCCTTTGCTGTGGACCTGTTTGCTTCGAGGCTCAACGCCCAGCTCCCTCGCTTCTTCAGCTGGCGCCCGGATCCGGGAGCGGAAGCAGTGGATGCTTTTCTGCAGGATTGGTCGAGATCTCTTCTGTATGCGTTTCCCCCGTTCGCGATGATTCCGAGAATGCTTCTGCAGGTTCGCCGCCAGAATGCCGAATTGGTGGTGGTGGTTCCCTTTTGGGGGACTCAAAGTTGGTTCCCGGCTCTCTTGGAGCTCCTGGTGGACGTGCCATTTCTTCTCCCGGACCTTGTGGATCTTCTTTGCGACCCCAGAGGGTTGTGCCACCCGCTTCGACTGGACGGAACCCTTTAACTGCTGGCGTGTCGGGTCTCCGGATCCCTGGAGAGGTCGAGGGAGTTTCGGACTCAGCTAGACGCCTCCTGGATAATGCATGGGCTCCCGGCACCAGAAAATCTTATCGGGCAGCTTGGGGATCTTGGTCTAGTTGGTGCATGGAACGGGACTTGGATCCCATTTCGGCACCTGTGAGTCATCTTTTGCAATTTCTTACCTCCTTGTTCGAGGCCGGTAAGGCTTATAGAACGATCAATCTTTTTCGTTCGGCCATTTCCTCTACTCACCAGGGGTTCGAGGGTACCCCTGCGGGTCAACACCCTTTGGTTTGCCGCCTGCTGCGTGGCTCTCGCCTTACTCGCCCACCGCGTCCTCGGTTTACTACCACTTGGGACGTCTCTTTGGTCTTGTCGTTTTTGGCGGCTTGGCCCAGCAATTCGGATCTTTCATTGCGCCAGTTGTCTGCTAAGTTGCTAGTGCTTTTCTGTCTTATTTCCTGCAAGCGGGTGTCGGATGTGCGGGCTTTGGATCATGACGCCAGATCCTTCACGCCTGAGGGTGTCTCCTTCAATATCTCGAGACGCACCAAGACCCATATCAGGGAAGTGTCTTATCCTTGTTTCCCGTCCTCTCCGGCTCTTTGTCCGGTGGCTTGCTTGCGGGAATACGAATCACGGACAAGGGCTTACCGCTCTCCTGCGGTCCCACAGCTTTTTCTTTCTATTCGTCATCCCTTTGGTCCGGTATCTAGTCCGACTTTGGCTCGTTGGATGAAGTGGGTTATGTCCCTTGCGGGGATCGATACTTCTGTTACGGCACATTCGGCCAGGGGTGCATCTGCCACATCTTTGGCTATTTCAGGGGCTCGTATGGAGGATATCTTACGTCTGGCTGACTGGTCTAGGGTCACGACCTTCAGGGAGTATTATTTTCGTCCTCCTCCTCATTTGTTTGCTTCTGTGATTGCGCAGCTTTGAACTAGCAATAGGAGCCTCCGTGTCTTGATGTAAAACTTATTGATTTTCCTAGTCTACGACGTAAAGTCATAGTTTTATTAAAGACACGGAGGCGAGTATTGCCCGCCCTGCTTTGGCCCGCCCATTTGTTTATTTATTTGTCATTCGGAGGAGGTGTGGGTTGCTAATGTTTATATGCTGGCTCCTGTTATTGTTATTATTATTATTATTATTTTTTGGTCATTTTACGTTTCATTGCCATTGATGGACCGCCCGCCTTGTTTGTTCTGGCCTGGTATTTACGCTTGCCATATTCTTTATTTCTTTTAGGTTGAACTGTCGCTGAGTGCTAGGATCTACGTCCTTCTGTTTTCTCTTCAGGAGTGTTAGCCCGGTTGGCTTCGGTTGTGAAGTTCTTTTGGAGCGGTGCAGTTTCGCTTCCGGTTTCCGGTTCTTGTTGACGGTTCCAGTTGATGTCCGGTGTTGGTATCAGGTCCAAAGAAAGAGGAAGACCCAGAGGAGGAGTTGCCTGTTATAGGGGCTGTCTGGGGTGGGACTATGGTTGCCATGGTTACAATGTTCAGTATGTAAATTTTCTTTGCTGCTATTGGTGGACCAGTAAAGGAAGAGATAGCAAAAGAAGCCTCCGTGTCTTTAATAAAACTATGACTTTACGTTGTAGACTAGGAAAATCAATAAGTTACATCCTGTATTATACTCCAGAGCTGCACTCACTATTCTGCTGGTGGAGTCACTGTGTACATACATTACATTACTTATCCTGTACTGATCCTGAGTTACATCCTGCATTATACTCCAGAGCTGCACTCATTATTCTGCTGGTGCAGTCACTGTGAACATACATTACATAACTTATCCTGCACTGATCCTGAGTTTTACAGCAAGACACGGAGGCTTCGTATTGCTATCTCCTTCTTTACTTCCACCAATAGCAGCAAAGGAGAAATTAACATAATCAAAACAATAAAGGACCCTCCCCTAACAGATCCTATAATAAGCAGTGTCCTCTTCATATCTTCCTCTTTCTTTGCTGCTCCACCAAAGATAAGTTATTTATTTATTTGATTATGTGATTTTTGATTCAGGAAGCATTTGTGTCTTTGCTTGGTATTTCAATACTGGCCTAGCATATTTATGCTGTTCTGATCTGTTGCAGGGTCCCCCCTGTTTTCACTTCGTTGTGGGGTTTTATCCCAGTATTGCTTTATCCCCCATACACCTGTTGCGGCCTGCATCTGGGGGTCGTTCCCCCCTTCCTCTCTCCCCTCTGCCTTGGCATTTACTCTTTTTCCCCTCATCCTTTCACTTTGGGGTATGTTCTCTAGCCCCCTCCTCTCCCCCTACCTCTGCGCCGCTCCGATTCCTCCCCCCGGGTCTCCGGCGGCATAGGCTTTCGGCGGGCTTTTTCTCCTGTGGCTTCCCGCTGCTCCGAGATCTCGGCGGCCATCTTGGGAGCCCCCGCCCGTCCTCTCGCGAGATTTCGGAGCATTCACCATTGCTCCGCTACTCCGCTCAACTCCGGATCGGCTCCTGCTACCTGCGGCGCTCGGGGTGACTAACCCCTAGATAGGTTAGTTTTTTTCTGCCACAGATTAGGCGCCACTGTTAGGCACTGTTAGACTAGGTGCCCCCATCGATTGCCCTGCAATTAGTCCTTAGTTTAAGAGAATCTATAGCATGTCCTCAGACCGCTCTCCCCCTGGGCCTAATCCCCCCCCACCCTCGGGGGACCCCAGCTTGCCAGCCATGAGCGCACAGGCCCTGGAGCTACAACGCTCAGTGTCTAGTGCCATTATAGAGGCCATGGGCTCCATGTCCTCAATGATTTCTCAGACCATATCTCAGGCCTTATCTGCCCATGCTCCAGGCCCCTCTACTCTAATGCCTACACCCACTAACCCGCAGCCTACCATTGAACCTCCTGCCCAGGAGAATTTGATTGGTGTGATCCAAGCCACCCAGGATAGCGCGCTTAGATCGCGCAAAAGAGCCTTACCGCGCCAGGCAGAAAGGGCGCGAACGTGGAAATGTGCTAGAGCACAAACTGATGACATAGATTCTGATAATGAATCTGACATGGAGGCTTATGCGGAGGCAGATGACCACTCTGATGGGGAGTTGGAAATGGAACAGGAGTTTCCAAGTACCTCAGGCCCTAGGCCGTCCACATCTGGGTCCGTGGGCGCATCCACCTCTGCCCCCAACGCCGCTTCTAGCCTGGTGGATCCTTCTGGCAACCCACTATTTGACCCTGATGCCCTCCACCACCCTAGGTCGGCGGAGTGGATGCCGGTAGCTCACGTGAGCGACTACCTGGAGCATTGGGTGCGTCGTCCTCTCAGCAAGGAGGCACGCAGCAAGCTCCGTGCGGAATGCCCCAGACCATTGATCCCCAACAAGGTCTGTGAAACGCCATCTGTGGATCAAAAGATGACGCAGTTCTTGGCTAAAACCGGCTGGAATCCCCGTAAAGGGCTAGATTCCGCTATAAAGAGCTGTCAGGACAAGCTCCTCGACATTTTTGGTCCCCTCGCCAAGATCTTTGAGATGGCCGAATCGGCCAGAGTGGACGGCTCTCCGGTCGATCCGGAGGAGCTTACGGGCTGGATCCAAAGAGCCATTTGCATCGTGGGCAGCACTAACTCCTCCCTGTCCATTGAAAGGCGTAAAGCCATTCTTTTTAAAATTGACCCAAAATTGGCCAACCTGGCACTCACTGAGACAGGGAAGGAGGCTCAGGGTCAACTGTTCGGGGATTCCTTTATTAAGGACCTCAGCAGGTACGTTGGAGCATTCACCGCATTGGACAAGGCCCAGTCCTCCATGAAAAGGGTATTTCAGGGACGGGTCTCCACTAGGGCCGGCAGTGGTAGGGGCCGTCTGTCCGGCCGCTCCAGTTATCAAGCCCGCAGCTCGGGCCGAGGCTCCTTCAACCAGAGGCCTCCATTCCAGGACCAAAGGAATCCCCCCTCGTTCTTCCCGGCCAGAGGCGGCCAATGGCGTTCCAGGTCGGTTAGAGGAAATCCGAACTACAGAAAATCCTTCGGTAAGTCTTTCCCCACTGGGGACTTCTTTCTCCCCTCGTGTAGGGGGCAGACTCCGTCTATGTTCCCACGTTTGGTCCAACATCACTTCAGATCCATGGGTGCTGAACACTGTGCAAGGGTTCCACATAGAACTTACGGGTTCCCCAGATCTCGTCCTGTCTCCCCCTCCCCGGGCGCTGCCGGACAGGGAGCTGGTGGACGTAGAACTTTTTTCCCTCTTGCACAAGGATGCGATAGAAAGGGCCCCTCCTACCCGAAGGGGCGTTCTCAGCCACATTTTTCTAGTTCAGAAAAAAGGGGGACAATTTCGTCCAGTCATAAATCTCCGGGCTCTGAACTCTGTGGTGCGCTACCGCCACTTCAAGATGGAGGGGATTCACCTCCTTCGGGACTTGCTGATTCCGGGGGACTGGATGGTGAAGCTGGATCTCAAAGATGCCTATCTGACGGTTCCGGTTGCCTCCTCCTCCAGGGACCTTCTTCGCTTCCTGTGGAAGGGCGAGGTGTGGCGCTTCACTTGCCTACCGTTCGGCCTTTCCTCAGCGCCCTGGTGCTTCACCAAGTTACTGCGCCCAGTCATGGCCTGGCTGCGGAGTCGGGGGGTGCGTCTTGTCATATACCTGGACGACATCCTCATTATGCACCAATGTCAGCAGTCTCTGCTACAACACCTCCAGTGGACCTCGGATCTGCTGACGGGTCTGGGTTTTCTACTCAATCTCGAGAAGTCCTGCCTCACACCGTCTCGACGTATGGAGTTTCTGGGCTTCACGGTGGACTCTGTCGCGGAATCCCTCAGTCTTCCTGCAGAGAAGTTACGGACGATACGCAAGGAGTTGAGACATGCTCTCTCTACTCCCTCCCTATCGCTGCGCCATCTGGCTCGCATCATTGGGCTATTAGCCTCCTCTATCCAGGCTGTCTTCCCCGCTCCACTCCATTATCGGGCTTTACAGCGCCTGAAGATCGCCCACCTCCGTGCCGGGGCCTCGTTTGCAGACGCGGTGATTCTGGATCAGGAAGCTCAGGAGGAACTCCGTTGGTGGTTGAGCAACTTGGAGGCCTGGAACGGCAGAGCAATTTTCGGATTCCAACCGGAATTCACGGTAGAGTCGGACGCGAGTCTCCAAGGCTGGGGGGCCCACTGCGCGGGTATCTCCACTGGGGGTCGATGGTCGGAGTCCGAGACCCGTTTTCACATCAACTCTCTGGAACTTCTAGCGGGTTCGTTTGCCATCAGGAGTTTCACCAGGGGCATAGCTCATGCATGCATCCGTCTACGCATGGACAATGTGTCGGCGGTCCGATACGTCAATCACCTAGGCGGCACTCAATCGGCCACCTTAGCCCGTCTGGCGAAGGAGTTCTGGTCCTACTGTCTGTCCAGGGACATCATGGTTCAAGCGGAGTATCTTCCGGGTCTTCACAACTACCGAGCGGATTGGAGCTCCCGATGCTTCACGGACGGCAGCGACTGGAGGTTGAATCCGCAGATGTTCTCCACGATCTCGGACATCTGGGGTCCTTGTTCCATAGACCTCTTCGCGTCCCGTCTCAACACTCACCTGCCCAGGTTCTTCAGCTGGCGTCCGGATCCGGAAGCAGAGGCGGTGGATGCGTTTCTCCAGGACTGGTCTGCAGCCCTTCATTACGCGTTTCCGCCGTTTGCCATGATTCCGAGGATGCTGTTACGGACTCGTCGTCAGGCGGCGGAGTTGGTGGTGGTGATCCCCTTCTGGGGGTCTCAAGCCTGGTACCCGATTCTCCTGGAACTCCTGGTGGATGTACCTCTCCTACTCCCGACGCGGACGGATCTCCTCCAGGACCCGCTGGGTGCCCCACATCCCCTCCTGGTCGACGGCTCCCTTCAACTTCTGGCGTGCCGATTCTCAGGACTCCAGGTGAGGTCGAGGGAATTTCGGAGGCAACTAGACGCCTCCTGGACAACGCTTGGGCTCCCGGCACCCGAAAATCTTACCGGGCAGCTTGGGGATCTTGGGTTGGCTGGTGCATGGAACGGGACCTGGATCCCGTTTCGGCATCTGTAACACATTTGTTGCAATTCCTGACATCTCTTTTTGAAGCAGGGAAAGCTTATCGGACCATCAATTTGTTCCGTTCTGCGATTTCCTCGACTCATCAGGGATTTGATGGCGTTCCTGCTGGTCAACACCCTTTGGTGTCTCGACTTTTACGTGGCTCGCGTTTGGCTCGGCCTCCTCGGCCACGTTTCACCACTACGTGGGATGTTTCCCTGGTCCTTTCTTTCCTCTCTTCCTGGCCCGACAATGCGGCTCTTTCCCTCCGTCAGCTTTCGGCCAAATTGCTGACCCTTTTTTGCCTGATTTCCTGTAAGAGGGTCTCTGATGTCAGGGCTCTGGATCATGATGCCAGATCCTTTACGCCCGAGGGTGTTACTTTTAACATCACGCGGCGTACCAAGACCAATATTCGGTCTGTGTCCTATCCCAGTTTTCCGTCTTCTCCGGCGCTCTGTCCTGTTGTTTGCTTACGGGAATATGAGTTGCGCACTCGGTCTCACCGTTCTGCGGACAATCCGCAGCTTTTCCTCTCTATTCGCCATCCCTTTGGCCCGGTGACCAGTCCCACTTTGGCGCGTTGGATGAAGTGGGTCATGTCCCTTTCCGGGATTGATACGACGATCTTTACCGCTCACTCGGCCAGGGGCGCGGCTGCTACTGCCCTGGCAGTTTCGGGGGCTCGTTTGGAGGACATTCTGCGTCTGGCTGACTGGTCTAGGGCCACGACGTTCACAGAGTTTTATTTCCGTCCTCCCACTCATGTGTTTTCAGCTATTATTGAGCAGCTTTGAACTTGCAATACGAAGCCTCCGTGTCTTGCTGTAAAACTTAATGATTTTCCTATTTCATGACGTAAAGTCATAGTTTTATTAAAGACACAGAGGCGAGTATTGCCCGCCCTAGGTTTCTCCTGCCCCCCCTATTGTTATGGTATTATTGTTATTGACTATTACACTGTCTTTTATTGTTATTTATGACGTTTTACCGTTAAGGTTTATTATGGTTTTGTTTCAGCGACCTTTTGATGTACGACCGTTATAGGGTCGAGATTGTGCATTTTGTACCCATGTGTTTACACTGGCTATATTATTTATTCTGTTTCAGGTTGAAAACTCCTTGGCAGATGGCATTCCGTGTTGTTCCAGGTTTCCTGAGATGTTCGCCATGTTGGCTTGAGTTCTTCAGTTGGAGGGACCAGAATGGTCGGTGTCGGAACCAGTTCCAGTTCGGTTCGTTTTCGGTTGTGGTTGGCGGTTGGTGTTGTGGATTCAAAGAAAGAGGAAGACACTGAAGAGGACACTGCTTATTATAGGATCTGTCAGGGGAGGGTCCTTTATTGTTTTGATTATGTTAATTTCTCCTTTGCTGCTATTGGTGGAAGTAAAGAAGGAGATAGCAATACTCGCCTCCGTGTCTTTAATAAAACTATGACTTTACGTCATGAAATAGGAAAATCATTAAGTTACATCCTGTATTATACTCCAGAGCTGCACTCACTATTCTGCTGGTGCAGTCACTGTGTACATACATTACATTACTTATCCTGTACTGATCCGGAGTTACATCCTATATTATACTCCAGAGCTGCACTCCCTATTCTGCTGGTGCAGTCACTGTGTACATACATTACATTACTTATCCTGTACCGATCCTAAATTAAATCCTGTATTATACTCCAGAGCTTCACTCACTATTCTTCTGGGGTACTAATTCTCATTGAAGAGATCCAGTTGGGGTATGAAGACTTACAAAGAATGATATATGGGAAAATGTATGCTAAATAGCATGGCTCTCTTTAGACTGTAGAATAATTCACTTGTTAGGTTTGCTGTTTTACCGGATTAGCAGTCAGCAATTGTTAGTGTGTCAGACAACAAGCTTGTTGACTGTTTCCAATGATGACCGACAGAACTGTGATTGCAGCTCTGGAGTATGCTGTAGCTCAGGATCAGCACAAGAAATACACAGATTAACCATAACATTAATATCACTTGCCTAACATTGTGGAGGTCCCCTTTGCCTGGACTCCTCAAGACCTCTGAAGGCTATGGACACCTTTGGGGCATTTTTTATGGTTGCATTGTGCTAATATTGTGCTAAAAATATATATTTTTTCAACTGGTCTTTGTTAAAAATTTTCTGCCGTTTTTTAGATACAGGGGTTAAAAATCTGTGTTAGCAGAGTATCACTTCTCAGTCCCGTCAGTTGATGGCTCATGTGAAGCCTCTGATTGCCGACCTCATAAACACTGATTATAGCTAAACTCTTAAATCTATCCGATAAGAATATAGCTTAAATGCGTGTTTATGAGGTCAGGAGATCAGAGATAATGCTCCACATGAGCACTCAGCTGATGGGACTGAGAAGTAATACTCTGTAAACAGATTTTAATCCCTCAAAAACAGCAGAACATTTTTAATGGAAACCAACGGAAAAAAAGATTTTTAGCCCAAAATGAGTAAAATGCAATTATAACAAAAACATCGCCCCGAAGGGAAGGCGTCCATAGCCTTTAATGTATGGAAGGATCAGACTGTGTGTCCTTTCGTAGGCAGTAGGGATGAGCAAAACATCCGAAGTCGATTCGCATAAAACTTTGTTTCGCTCCGTACAGTATTAGAATGTATTGGCTCCGTTATTACTTTGTGAAGTCTTGCGTACATCCACTTGGAACCGAACCCGAGTTCGGGAAATGTTTTTTTACAGTATAAATCAATTTGTGAAGTTATTACCCGAAGTCTCGCGAGACTTCGCGAAGTAATAACTTCGGCTCATCGGAGCCAATACATTCTAATACTGTACGGAGCGCTCGCTCCATACAGTATTGAAACAAAGCTTTATGCGAATCGACTTCGGATGTTTTATCCGAAATCGACTCATTCCTCCCTAGTAGCCAGAAGTAATTTTTTCAACAATTTGCTCTACAGTAGCTCCGACCGGCACATTGTCACCAGGTAATCAATGTTATGGGTGATTGGTGAATTTTTAAATGTGACACCTGTTTATTACATAATTAAAGGGGTTTTCCCATGACTACTGTAAAAATTAAAACCAGCACATGGAAATCTCTTTCTAACAAAGCTGGAACCAGCCCTGCACCTCACATGGATCCAGAGATCTCCCCATTCATTGCTCTGCTAGATTTATATCCAGCTGTCAGCTCAAGGGGAGTGTCCTTTCTGCTGCAGCTCAGGGAGCGTGTCCTTTCTGCTGCAGCTCAAGGGGAGTGTCCTTTCTGCTGCAGCTCAAGGGGCGTGTCCATGCTCTTCCTATCACAGCTCAGGAGGCAGTTTAAGAATGACACTGAGCACGTGCGGCCTTCTCAATGAGCAGGACAAAGTAAAAAGAAAAAGAACAAAGAGCAGGTGGCGCTATACAGATACATTTTATTGATTATCTCAGTGACTATACAAAAGATACAGTAACATGCAGTCACAAAAGTATTCAGATCCTGGTGCTGGTTTGGAAACTAGAATATGTTTCGTGGGACAGGTCTTTTAAAGGGACACTTCCATCAAGTCATTTTTTTAAATAAAAGAATGGGTGGATGATTTTCTGGATATAGTTTTTTAAGTCGCTTCACATATTCTACTTCCTATCCTCACTCTTTGACTCCCTCCTTGTCTAGACATTTAGCACAGCAGACAGCCTCACTCAACTCTCTCAGTCAGACCATCAATCTGACCAGAGAGACCCCCCTGTAGTGACTCCATTAGAGCATCACCAATTGCATTGTGATTATGTGGACATCTTTATCTAGGCTTATCCAGAGAACCATAGAGCTGTCACACTGTTATCTCAATTCTACAAATACTATTATCACAATGATTACCTTGCAGATAACATCCTCCCCTCACAGTAGCATTAAACTGATAAAGGATTGTCCATCTATATAGGTGTTTTATCTCTTTTTGCTCATGGCTAAAGAAAGACAGTATTTTGTATTCTAGTTGCAACGCCATAGTACTGCCGAAATGAAAAAAAAAATTCGAAAAATGCATTAAAAATGGTTTCCTATGAATATTGAAGTTAAAGCGGTTGTCTCTCACTACAGCAAGTGGCATTTATTGTGTAGGGAAAGTTAATACAAGGCACTTACTAATGTATTGTGATTCTCCATATTGCCTCCTTTGCTGGCTGGATTCATTTTTACATCACATTATACACTGCTCGTTTCCATGGTTACGAGCTGGTGATGGATCATGTGACGGACCATGTGATGAGCGCAGTGACGTCACCACAGGTCCTTTTCCTGTGCACAGCAAAGATGAAGACAGAAGAGAAGCCGGGCTGCGCGAACAAGTGGATTAAGGTGAGTTAAATTTTTTTATAATTTTTTTAACCCCTCCAGCCCCATTGTACTATGCATTCTGTATTAAGAATGCTATTATTTTCCCTTATAACCATGTTATAAGGGGAAATAATAATGATCGGCTCCCCATCCAGATTGTCTCCTAGCAACCGTGCGTGAAAATCGCACCGCATCCGCACTTGCTTGCGGATGCTTGCAATTTTCACGAAGCCCCATTCACTTCTATGGGGCCTGCGTTGCGTGAAAAACGCACAATATAGAGCTTGCTGCAATTTTTACGCAACGCACAAGTGATGCGTGAAAATCACCGCTCATGTGCACAGCCCCATAGAAATGAATGGTTCCGGATTAAGTGCGGGTGCAATGCGTTCACCTCACGCATCATACCCACGCGGAAATCTCGCCCATGTGAAAGGGGCCTTAGTCAGCCAGAAGTGTAAAATACAAGGGAGTACCCTGATTGATTATAGAAAAAATTAATCCAGCCAGTGAAGGAGGCAATATGGACAATCACAATACATTAGTAACTGCCTTGTATTAACTTTGTCTACATGATAAATGCCATTTGCTGAAGTGACACAACCCCCTTAAAAGAGAATAGCCTTTTTTATATATAGAGACAGGTGAAAATTGACACAATGCTGTAATCACCCCGCTGACGCTGAGGTTCTTGTCCTACTGGTCAGGTATGCAGCCCTCAAACAGGTCCCTCCGGCAGAGTCAGGAATGTCTTCTCACCAGCTATATGTACAAAATAGGTGTGGTAAGTGATAGGATTAAGATAGTGTCATAGAAACATAGAATGTGTCAGCAGATAAGAACCATTTGGCCCATCTAGTCTGCCCAATATATCTAAATCCTATGAATAGCCCCTGGCCCTATCTTATATGAAGGATGGCCTTATGCCTATCCCATGCATGCTTAAACTCCTCCACTGTATTTGCAGCTACCACTTCTGCAGGAAGGCTATTCCATGCATCCACTACTCTCTCAGTAAAGTAATACTTCCTGATATTACTTTTAAACCTTTGCCCCTCACAGAACACGTGAGAGAACTATTCATCTTTTAACGTCTCCCTCCTTAATTACTCGGGGCAAATAGCACCAAGGAAATCCACCTATACAGTATCTGTGGAGAGGACGGAGTCTCTATGCCTGGAAAAGACGGAAAACCTATACTGACATATGACCTTTCCACCCACACCTCCTCTGGTTCACTTTCTACATTTTATCTTCTTCCCCACCTTCTACCTGCACTAGTGACCTATTCCCTCACACCTCCTCCAGTCTCCTCCCTTCTTCTCGTCCTACCACATGCACTAGTGACCTATTCCCTCACACCTCCTCCAGTCTCCTCCCTTCTTCTCGTCCTACCACATGCACTAGTGACCTATTCCCTCACACCTCCTCCAATCTCCTCCCTTCTTCTCGTCCTACCACATGCACTAGTGACCTATTCCCTCACACCTCCTCCAATCTCCTCCCTTCTTCTCATCCTACCACATGCACTAGTGACCTATTCCCTCACACCTCCTCCAGTCTCCTCCCTTCTTCTCGTCCTACCACATGCACTAGTGACTAGGGATGAGCGAACCCGAACTGTATAGTTCGGGTTCGTACCGAATTTTGGGGTGTCCGTGTCACGGACCCGAACCCGAACATTTTCGTAAAAGTCCGGGTTCGGTGTTCGGCGCTTTCTTGACGCTTTTTTAAAGGCTGCAAAGCAGCCAATCAACAAGCGTCGTACTACTTGCCCCAAGAGGCCATCACAGCCATGCCTACTATTGGCATGGCTGTGATTGGCCAGAGCACCATGTGACCCAGCCTCTATTTAAGCTGGAGTCACATAGCGCCGCCCGTCACTCTGCTCTGATCAGTGTAGGGATAGGATGCTGCTGCTGTTAGGGCGAGATTAGGCAGGGATTTAGTCGTCAAAAACAATTACTGAAGTGATCGATCTACAGCTGTGTATCATTCAACCTTTGCTATTTAATTGCTCACTGTTTTAAGGCTGCCCAGAGCGTTTTTCTGTCAATTTTTTCTGGGGTGATCGGCGGCCATTTTGTGTCTTGTGGTGCGCCAGCACAAGCTGCCACCAAGTGCATTTAACAATCAATAGTGTGTTTTTTTTTTTGCTATATCCTACATCAGGGGCTTGGCTGTGCTTGCTATTTTATTGAGGGGTGAAATACAATTGCCAAAATAGCAGTACCCTAAATCTGGTGTTTCAGCTGTGGCTAGCCAATTGTAATACTGTCTGCTGTCTGGCAAAGGATATATTTTTGTTCTGGGTTGAAATACAATTCCCAACTTAGCAATTTCCTAAATCAGTGGTTTCTGCTGTATCAGGCCAAGTTTAAATCGATCCGTAAAAGGGTATATTAGATTGAAGGTGCGGATAGGGTCATCCACAATAACTTCACACGCTACCGTGCATCTCCAAGTTTAATTCTGTCAGTAAACGTATACCTGTCATCCAGCGCCTAAATAATAGGCCTCAAATTTATATTCAGCTAAATCTGTGGTTACTGCTGTGCCTTTATTAGTGTAATACGGTACCTAAATAGATAGCCAGATAGTGTTAGGTGTCTGTAAAAAAAGGCCTGAATTTGAATTCAATACATTGGGCCAAATAATTTTTTTCTTATTGTGGTGAACGGTAACAATGAGGAAAACATCTAGAAAGAGACGCGGACGCGGACATGGTCGTGGTGGTGTTAGTGGACCCTCTGGTGCTGGGAGAGGACGTGGCCGTTCTGCCACATCCACACGTCCTAGTGTACTAACTACCTCAGGTCCCAGTAGCCGCCAGAATTTACAGCGATATATGGTGGGGCCCAATGCCGTTCTAAGGATGGTAAGGCCTGAGCAGGTACAGGCATTAGTCAATTGGGTGGCCGACAGTGGATCCAGCACGTTCACATTATCTCCCACCCAGTCTTCTGCAGAAAGCGCACAGATGGCGCCTGAAAACCAAGCCCATCAGTCTGTCACATCACCCCCATGCATACCAGGGAAACTGTCTGAGCCTCAAGTTATGCAGCAGTCTCTTATGCTGTTTGAAGACTCCGCTGGCAGGGTTTCCCAAGGGCATCCACCTAGCCCTTCCCCAGCGGTGGAAGACATAGACTGCACTGACGCACAACCACTTATGTTTCCTGATGATGAGGACATGGGAATACCACCTCAGCATGTCTCTGATGATGACGAAACACAGGTGCCAACTGCTGCGTCTTTCTGCAGTGTGCAGACTGAACAGGAGGTCAGGGAGGAAGACTGGGTAGAAGACGATGCAGGGGACGATGAGGTCCTAGACCCCACATGGAATGAAGGTCGTGCCACTGACTTTCAGAGTTCGGAGGAAGAGGCAGTGGTGAGACCGAGCCAACAGCGTAGCAAAAGAGGGAGCAGTGGGCAAAAGCAGAACACCCGCCGCCAAGAGAGTCCGTCTGCTACTGGCCACCGCCATCTGGGACCAAGCACCCCAAAGGCAGCTTTAAGGAGTTCCCTGGCATGGCACTTCTTCAAACAATGTGCTGACGACAAGACCCGAGTGCTTCACACGCTGTGCCATCAGAGCCTGAAGCGAGGCATTAACGTTCTGAACCTTAGCACAACCTGCATGACCAGGCACCTGCATGCAAAGCATGAACTGCAGTGGAGTAAACACCCTAAAAACAAGGAACTCACTCAGGCTCCCCCTGCTACCTCTTCTGCTGCTGCCGCCTCGGCCTCTTCTGCTGCTGCCGCCTCGGCCTCTTCCTCCGCCTCTGGAGGAACGTTGGCACCTGCCGCCCAGCAAACAGAGGATGTACCACCAACACCACCACCTCCGTCACCAAGCATCTCAACCATGTCACACGGCAGCGTTCAGCTCTCCATCTCACAAACATTTGAGAGAAAGCGTAAATTCCCACCTAGCCACCCTCGATCCCTGGCCCTGAATGCCAGCATTTCTAAACTACTGGCCTATGAAATGCTGTCCTTTAGGCTGGTGGACACAGACAGCTTTAAACAGCTCATGTCGCTTGCTGTCCCACAGTATGTGGTTCCCAGCCGCCACTACTTCTCCAAGAGAGCCGTGCCTTCCCTGCACAACCAAGTATCCGATAAAATCAAGTGTGCACTGCGCAACGCCATCTGTGGCAAGGTCCACCTAACCACAGATACGTGGACCAGTAAGCACGGCCAGGGACGCTATATCTCCCTAACTGCACACTGGGTTAATGTAGTGGCGGCTGGGCCCCAGGCGGAGAGCTGTTTGGCGCACGTCCTTCCGCCGCCAAGGATCGCAGGGCAACATTCTTTGCCTCCTGTTGCCTCCTCCTCCTACTCGGCTTCCTCCTCCTCTTCTTCCACCTGCTCATCCAGTCAGCCACACACCTGCACCACCAACTTCAGCACAGCCCGGGGGGACAGGCCCCACACCGCACAGGAGTTGTGGCGGGGTATAGAACAACAGACCGACGAGTGGTTGCTGCCGGTGAGCCTCAAGCCCGGCCTGGTGGTGTGCGATAATGGGCGAAATCTCGTTGCAGCTCTAGGACTAGCCGGTTTGACGCACATCCCTTGCCTGGTTCATGTGCTGAATTTGGTGGTGCAGAAGTTCATTCACAACTACCCCGACATGTCAGAGCTGCTGCATAAAGTGCGGGCCGTCTGTGCGCGCTTCTGGCGTTCACATCCTGCCGCTGCTCGCCTGTCTGCGCTACAGCGTAACTTCGGCCTTCCCGCTCACCGCCTCATATGCGACGTGCCCACCAGGTGGAACTCCACCTTGCACATGCTGGACAGACTGTGCGAGCAGCAGCAGGCCATAGTGGAGTTTTAGCTGCAGCACGCACGGGTCAGTCGCACTGCGGAACAGCACGACTTCACCACCAATGACTGGGCCTCCATGCGAGACCTGTGTGCCCTGTAGCGCTGTTTCGAGTACTCCACCAACATGGCCAGTGGCGATGACGCCGTTATCAGCGTTACAATACCACTTCTATGTCTCCTTGAGAAAACACTTAGGCCCCTTTCACACGGGCGAGTTTTCCGTGCGGGTGCGATCCGTGCGGCGAACGTATGGCACCCGCACTAAATCCTGACCCATTCATTTCTATGGGGCTGTGCACATGAGCGATGTTTTTAACGCATCACTTGTGCGTTCAGTTGAAATCGCAGCATGCTCTATATTTTCCGATTTTGACGTGACGCAGGCCCCATAGAAGTGAATGGGGTGTGTGAAAATCGGATGGCATCCGCAAGCAAGTACGGATGCCGTGCGATTTGCACGCATGGTTGCTAGGAGACCATCGGGATGGAGACCCGATCATTATTATTTTCCCTTATAACATGGTTATAAGGGAAAATAATACAATCTTCAGAATATCAATCCCAAGCCCGAACTTCTATGAAGAAGTTCGGGTTTGGGTACCAAACATGCGCGATTTTTCTCACGCGAGTGCAACGCATGACAATGTTTTGCACTTGCGCAGAAAAAATCGCGCATTTTCCCGCAACGCACCCGACTCTTATCCGGGCAAAAAAACTCACGCCCGTGTGAAAGAGGCCTTAGGGCGATGATGGAAGAGGAGGTGGCCCAGGAGGAGGAGGAGGAGGAGGAGGAAGAGGGGTCATTTTTAGCACTTTCAGGCCAGTCTCTTCGAAGTGAATCAGAGGGAGGTTTTTTGCAACAGCAGAGGCCAGGTACAAATGTGGCCAGCCAGGGCCCACTACTGGAGGACGAGGATGAGGAGGAGGTGGAGGAGGATGAGGATGAAGCATGGTCACAGCGGGGTGGCACCCAACGCAGCTCGGGCCCATCACTGGTGCGTGGCTGGGGGGAAACGCAGGACGATGACGATACGCCTCCCACAGAGGACAGCTTGTCCTTACCCCTGGGCAGCCTGGCACACATGAGCGACTACATGCTGCAGTGCCTGCGCAACGACAGCAGAGTTACCCACATTTTAACGTGTGCGGACTACTGGGTTGCCACCCTGCTGGATCCCCGGTACAAAGACAATGTGCCCACCTTACTTCCTGCACTGGAGCGTGATAGGAAGATGCGCGAGTACAAGCTCTCATTGGTAGACGCGCTACTGAGAGCATTCCCAAATGCCACAGGGGAACAAGTTAAAGCCCAAGGCGAAGGCAGAGGAGGAGCAAGAGGTCGCTAACGCAGCTGTGTCACGGCCAGCTCCTCTGAGGGCAGGGTTAGCATGGCAGAGATGTGAAAATTTTTTGTCAACACGCCACAGCTAACTGCACCACCACCTGATACGGAACGTGTTAGCAGGAGGCAACATTTCACTAACATGGTGGAACAGTACGTGTGCACACCCCTCCACGTACTGACTGATGGTTCGGCCCCATTCAACTTCTGGGTCTCCAAATTGTCCACGTGGCCAGAGCTAGCCTTTTATGCCTTGGAGGTGCTGGCCTGCCCGGCGGTCAGCGTTTTGTCTGAACGTGTATTCAGCACGGCAGGGGGCGTCATTACAGACAAACGCAGCCGCCTGTCTACAGCCAATGTGGACAAGCTGACGTTCATAAAAATTAACCAGGCATGGATCCCACAGGACCTGTCCATCCCTTGTGCAGATTAGACATTAACTACCTCCCCTTAACCATATATTATTGTACTCCAGGGCACTTCCTCATTCAATTCTATTTTTATTTTCATTTTACCATTATATTGCGGGGCAACCCAAAGTTGAATAAACATCTCCTCTGTCTGGGTGCTGGGGCCTAAATATCTGACAATGGACTGTTCCAGTGTTGGGTGACATGAAGCATGATTCTCTGCTATGACATGAAGCCTGAATCTCTGCTATGGGACCTCTCTCCTCTGTCTGGGTGCCGGGGCCTAAAAATATCTGACAGTGGCCTGTTCCAGTGTTGGGTGACATGAAGCCTGATTCTCTGCTATGACATGAAGCCTGATTCTCCGCTATGGGACCTCTCTCCTCTGTCTGGGTGACGGGGCCTAAAAATATCTGACAGTGGCCTGTTCCAGTGTTGGGTGACATTAAGCCTGATTCTCTGCTATGACATGAAGCCTGATTCTCTGCTATGACATGAAGCCTGATTCTCTGCTATGGGACCTCTCTCTTCTGTCTGGGTGACGGGGCCTAAAAATATCTGACAGTGGCCTGTTCCAGTGTTGGGTGACATGAAGCCTGATTCTCTGCTATGACATGAAGCCTGATTCTCTGCTATGACATGAAGCCTGATTCTCTGCTATGGGACCTCTCTCCTCTGTCTGGGTGACGGGGCCTAAAAATATCTGACAGTGGCCTGTTCCAGTGTTGGGTGACATGAAGCCTGATTCTCTGCTATGACATGAAGCCTGATTCTCTGCTATGACATGAAGCCTGATTCTCTGCTATGGGACCTCTCTCCTCTGTCTGGGTGCCGGGGCCTAAATATCTGACAATGGCCTGTTCCAGTGGTGGGTGACGTGAAGCCTGATTCTCTGCTATGACATGAAGCCTGATTCTCTGCAATGGGACCTCTCTCCTCTGTCTGGGTGCCGGGGCCTAAATATCTGACAGTGGCCTATTCCAGTGGTGGGTGACATGAAGCCTGATTCTCTGCTATGGGACCTCTCTCCAATTGATATTGGTTAATTTTTATTTATTTTATTTTTATTTCGATTCATTTCCATATCTAAATTTGTTTGCAGGGGATTTACCTACATTTTGCTGCCTTTTGCAGCCTTCCAGCCCTTTCCTGGGCTGTTTTACAGCCTTTTTAGTGCCGAAAAGTTCGGGTCCTTATTGACTTCAATGGGGTTCGGGTTCGGGGCGAAGTTCGGGTCGAGTTCGGATCCCGAACCCGAACATTTCCGGAAAGTTCGGCCGAACTTCTCGAACCCGAACATCCAGGTGTTCGCTCAACTCTACTAGTGACCTATTCCCTCACACCTCCTCCAGTCTCCTCTCTTCTTCTCATTCTACCACATGCACTAGTGTAGTGACCTATTCCCTCACACCTCCTCCAGTCTCCTCTCTTCTTCTTGTCCTACCACATGCACTAGTGACCTATTCCCTCACACCTCCTCCAGTCTCCTCTCTTCTTCTTGTCCTACCACATGCACTAGTGTAGTGACCTATTCCCTCACACCTCCTCCAGTCTCCTCTCTTCTTCTTGTCCTACCACATGCACTAGTGACCCTATTCCCTCACACCTCCTCCAGTCTCCTCTCTTCTTCTCGCCCTACCACACGCACTAGTGACCTATTCCCTCACACCTCCTCCAGTCTCCTCCCTTCTTCTCGTCCTACCACATGCACTAGTGACCTATTCCCTCACACCTCCTCCAGTCTCCTCTCTTCTTCTCATTCTACCACATGCACTAGTGTAGTGACCTATTCCCTCACACCTCCTCCAGTCTCCTCTCTTCTTATTGTCCTACCACATGCACTAGTGACCTATTCCCTCACACCTCCTCCAGTCTCCTCTCTTCTTGTTGTCCTACCACATGCACTAGTGTAGTGACCTATTCCCTCACACCTCCTCCAGTCTCCTCTCTTCTTCTTGTCCTACCACATGCACTAGTGACCCTATTCCCTCACACCTCCACCAGTCTCCTCTCTTCTTCTCGTCCTACCACATGCATTAGTGACCCTATTCACTCACCCCTCCTCCAGTCTCCTCTCTTCTTTTTGTCCTACCACATGCACTAGTGAACTATTCCCTCACACCTCCTCCAGTCTCCTATATTCTTCTTGGCCTACTACCTGGACTAGTGACCCTATTCTCTCACACCTCATCCCGTCTCCTCTATTCTTCTTGGCCTACTACCTGCACTAGTGACCCTATTCCCTCACACCTCCTCAAGTCTCCTCTCTTCTTCTCGTCCTGCCACATGTACTAGTGACCCTATTCCCTCACACCTCCTCCAGTGTCCTCTCTTCTTCTTGGCCTACCACATGCATTAGTGACCTATTCCTTCACAACTCCTCCAGTCTCCTCTCTTCTTCTCATCCTACCACATGCACTAGTGTAGTGACCTATTCCCTCACACCTCCTCCAGTCTCCTCTCTTCTTCTTGTCCTACCACATGCACTAGTGACCCTATTCCCTCACACCTCCTCCAGTCTCCTCTCTTCTTGTCCTACCACGTGCACTAGTGACCCTATTCCCTCACACCTCCTCCAGTCTCCTCTCTTCTTCTTGTCCTAACACACATGCACTAGTGACCTATTCCCACACACCTCCTACAGGCTCCTCTCTTCTTCTCGTCCTACCACATGCACTAGTGACCCTATTCACTCACCCCTCCTTCAGTCTCTTCTCTTCTTCTCATCCTACCACATGCACTAGTGACCTATTCCCTCACACCTCCTCCAGTCTCCTCTCTTCTTCTCGTCCTACCACACATGCATTAGTGACCTATTCCCTCACACCTCCTCCAGTCTCCTCTATTCTTCTTGGCCTACTACCTGGACTAGTGACCCTATTCCCTCACACCTCATCCCGTCTCCTCTCTTCTTCTCATCCTACCACATGCACTAGTGTAGTGACCTATTCCCTCACACCTCCTCCAGTCTCCTCTCTTCTTCTTGTCCTACCACATGCACTAGTGACCCTATTCCCTCACACCTCCTCCAGGCTCCTCTCTTCTTCTCGTCCTACCACATGCACTAGTGACCCTATTCACTCACCCCTCCTTCAGTCTCTTCTTTTCTTCTCATCCTACCACATGCACTAGTGACCTATTCCCTCACACCTCCTCCAGTCTCCTCTCTTCTTCTCGTCCTACCACACATGCATTAGTGACCTATTCCCTCACGCCTCCTCCAGTCTCCTCTATTCTTCTTGGCCTACTACCTGCACTAGTGACCCTATTCCCTCACACCTCATCCCGTCTCCTCTATTCTTCTTGGCCTACTACCTGCACTAGTGACCCTATTCCCTCACACCTCCTCAAGTCTCCTCTCTTCTTTTCGGCCTACTACCTGCACTAGTGACCCTATTCCCTCACACCTCCTCCAGTCTCCTCTCTTTTTCTCAGCCTACTACCTTCACTAGTGACCCTATTCCCATACATTTCACCCAGTTTCCTCTCTTCTTCTCGTCCTGCCACATGTACTAGTGACCTTATTCCCTCACACCTCCTCCAATGTCCTCTCTTCTTCTTGGCCTACCACATGCACTAGTGACCCTATTTCCTTACACCTTCTCCAGTGTCCTCTCTTCTTCTCAGCCTACTACCTTCACTAGTGACCCTATTCCTGTACATTTTGCCCAGTCTCCTCTCTTCTTCTCGGCCTACTACCAGCACTAGTGACCATATTCCCTCACACATCCTCCAATCTTTCTCCCTGGCTGTCACTACTCGCTTAACTAAAATTTCTTTCCTCTTTTTTATCTTGTACCTTCTCCTCCTCTCGCATACATTCATTGTGTTTTAAACAGCAGGCACACACGACTGGCGGTAATGTCTATCACAGACTTTTAACCCTTCAAGCCCTGGTGGTGCTGTGAGATGGGGAAACAGATCTCATTGTCTGAACACTGTTTGTGTAAATTAAGTTAAATGATCTGGACTGACATTCTGCTGTTTAGCCACAAGATGCCGCTGTTTCCTAAACAGAGCTAACAGACTGCATATTTTTTCATATTCATGAGAGGTGGAGTTACAAAGCCTGGGGAGGAAGAGATAGAGCAGCCATCTTGGAGAGAGCTTGGAGGAGGATACAGGAGCTGTGTGTGAGGAGGATTCATCGACATCCAGGTGTGGGAGCACCCCTCGGCGACCAGATCTGCAGCCCAGTGGAGCTGAGTGTGTCCAAGACCCTGATCCTGTACAGAGGAACAAGGATTGCTTCCAGGAATGCTGATGAGAGCTAAGGAGCAAAGTGTCACGGTCTCTAACGTGACAGGTGTCAGAATATCTAAGAGACTGGCTGCACGTGATGTGATCTAACAGCCTTTTTGGTATCACTTGTTTTTAGTGTTGTTGCTGGTATGACCACACCTCTTGTCTCAGGTGTAGCTTAGTGGTCATTACTACTTCCTTTATTTAGTCTACCCATCATGCTATGCGGTTGATAGCTTCAGTTTGGTATTGGAAGTGCTGGTGTGTGGTCCTTTTCTGAGTTCCTGCTCGGCCATTTACTTCAGAAGTTAAGTGTTACTTCCCTTTCATATTTTGTTGTTTCCCCTCTGTCTTTTGTTACTAGGCCTCAGGGAGACACTGGTTCTTTCATTTTGGAAGAAACAGGCCGTCTCAAGCCCAGACACTACTCCAGGGCTATTCAGGGTCTTAGGTTCCAGTGTATGAACATTCCTACCCTCAAGGTCTATTCATATGGATAGGAGTCAGGGCTAGGATTAGGGTTTCCATAGGTGGTGACCATTTCCCTTTCCCTAGCTTTGAGGCCTAATTCCTTTTCCCTTCCCTCCTGTTTTCAGTGTGGTGTTCCCTCCTACATTACTATGTTACACAAAGCTACATACACTGCAGTACCGCATGCTTGTTGGAGAAGCTTTTCGTCAGTTCACAGTAACCAACGGATGCAGAGCAGACCCAGGTCGGAAAGATCCCACCTCATTACAGTGTTGGTGCCTAGAATCCTAGAGACTGAGACCAGGCCTGAAGTAAGTTATATAGGGTTTCTGTTTTTGTCAGGCCACAAGTGTTTTCTGGCTGTTCATTGCAAGGACTCCACAATTTAAAGTGACATTTCACATTGGAGAGCTGATAAACTTCCCCACAAACTGAAGCCAGGCTGGCGTTTTGCTCAGAAGGAATGCTCAGGCACCTGCTACAGGACCAGTTATGGGAGGGGTGATACTGTAGAGCATTGTAAGTTTGTAAGCTGTTGTGCTGCCCCGCAGGCTAGACCTCACCACACACCCATACAGTTGTACTTGATCTTTTAGGGTAATAACAGGTAAGGTGTGGCTAGTTGTGCCCGCCAGTAGGTAAATTACCGCACTTTCCTCCGGCTTCCATCGGAAGGCGCCTCGCTGTGCAGCTCAAGGATCTCAGCCTTTGGGCTGGGTGTATGTAAATTTATTGTATGCTCCCAGCATTTGTGGTTGTGCTCATTACCACGTTTAACCTCTTACGGACACAGGGCGTACAGGTACGCCCTGATGTCACGATACTTAACACTTGATGTCCCGGCGGGCGGTGGTCGGAACTGGGTGCCTGCTGAAATCAATCAGCAGGCACCGTGGGTCAATGCCGAGGGGGGTCCTGTGACCCCCCCCGTATCGGCGATCACTGGGGATTAACCCCTTCTATGCCGCTACTGCGGCATAGAAGGGGTCTGTGTTTGAGGGAGCCCATCGAGTCCCCGCGCTGCTGTGGCGGGGACTCAATGTCTCAGAAGGCAGCCCGATGCCATGCAGAGGCTGCCCAATGCCTTATGTGTAATACAACAACAGGCAATGCATTACAATACAGATGTATTGTAATGCATTGCAGAGGGGATCAGACCCACAAAAATGAACAACAGAAAAAAAGTAAAGATAAAAAAAGTTTAAAAATCTTTTTTAATAAAATGAATAAAGAAAAATAAGAAAAAAAAAACGCCCCTTTCCCCTTATTTTATAATAAAAAACAGAAGAAAAAAAAACAACACACATATTAGGTATCGCCGCGTTGGTAATGACCAGCTCTATAAATATATCACATGATCCACCCTGTCCGACAAATACCATAAAAAAATAAAAATTAAAACGGTGTAAAAAAAAGCCATTTTTGTCACCTTACATCACAAAAAGTGCAACACCAATCTAACCGTCACCTCATCCCGCAAAAAATGAGCCCCTACCTAAGCCAATCTCCCAAAAACTAAAAAAACTATGGCTCAGAATATGTCACCACCAGACATCTGAGAAGCTCTGACAGACGTTCTTCAGGACCTCCTGCTTGAGGTTCCTTTTGTTTTGCTTTCATTTTCTCATCTCGTTAGCCTCTCTCAGCTGTCATGTAGTTGCACTGATTGCATCCCTTTAAATCCCTTCCCATACTGCATCACTTTGCGGTTTATACAACTTCCTGGAGTGTGTACATGCTGGATGCTACTACTGAGTCTTCTACAGATAAGTTTGTTCATTCATTTGTGTTTTCCTGTTTGCTGGATCCTAGGTGACCCTGACTCCCTCCGTATTAAGTGTAGGGAGCCAGTGGTCGAGTCCCCTCACTATTATAGGGTGTTCAGGTGTCATACAGTCGAGGAACGAGGATATGCAATCATCTACCATAGAGATTTTTGCATAGGCTGAGCAGTAAGGGAGAGAGCCAGGTCTGTTACAGGGCTTACCCTCTGGTTCCTTAGTTTTGAATCCAGTCAGTCGGATCTTTATTTTGTGTCTTCTAGTTTTCCGTACACCTTCCGTGACAGAATATGGAGACACTAAAACATCATTTTTTATTTTTTTAAATGCTGGTATTGTGTAAAACTTAAGTAAATAAAAAAAATATACATATTAGGTATCGCCGTGTCAGTAAGAACCTGCTCTATAAAAATATCACATGACCTAACCCCTCAGGTGAACACTGTCACCTTATATCACAAAAAGTGTAATAGCAAGCGATCAAAAAGTCATATGCACCCCAAAATAGTGCCAATCAAACCGTCATCTCATCCCGCAAAAATCATACCCTACCCAAGATAATTGCCCAAAAACTGAAAGAACTATGGCTCTCAGACTATGGAGACACTAAAACATGATTTTTTTTGTTTAAAAAATAAAATCATTGTGTAAAACTTACATAAATAAAAAAAAGTAGACATATTAGGTATGGCTGCGTCCGTAATAACCTGCTCTATAAAAATATCAAATGACCTAACCGCTCAGGTGAATACCGTAAAAAAAAATGTAAAAAAAGGAAGCAAAAATAGTGCCAATCGAACCATCATCTCATCCCGAAAAAAATGAGCCCCTACACAAGGCAGTCGCCCAAAAAATAAATAAAACTATGGCTTTCAGAATGTGGAGACACTAAAGAATCATTTTTTTTTTTTTTATGCTTTGTTATGTAAAACGGAAACAAATAACCAAAAAAAGTCATAGTCATATTTGGTATCGCCGCGTCCGTGACAACCTGCTCTATAAAAATACCACATGATCTAACCAGATGAATGTTGTAAATAACAAAAAATAAAAACGGTGCCAAAACAGCTATTTCTTGTTACCTTGCCTCACAAAAAGTGTAATATAGAGCAACCAAAAATCATATGTACCCTAAAATAGAACCAACAAAACTGCCAACCTTTCCTGTAGTTTCCAAAATGGGATCACTTTTTTGGAGTTTCTACTCTAGGGGTGCATCCGGGGGGCTTCAAATGGGACATGGTGTAAAAAAAAAAAGTCCAGAAAAATTTGTCTTCCAAAAACCATATTGCATTACTTTCCTTCTGCGCCCTGCCGTGTGCCCGTACAGCAGTTTACGACCACATATGGGGCGTTTCTGTAAACTACAGAATCAGGGCCATATATATTGAGTTTTGTTTGGCTGTTAACCCTTGCTTTGTAACTGGGAAAAATGGATTCAAATGGAAAATCTGCCAAAAAAGTGAAATTTTGAAATTGTATCTCTATTTTCCATTAATTCTTGTGAAACACCTAAAGTGTTAACAAAGTTTGTAAAATAATTTTTAAATACCTTGAGGGGTGTAGTTTGTAAAATGTGGTCATTTTTGGGTGGTTTCTATTATGTAAGCCTCACAAAGTGACTTCAGACCTGAACTGGTCCTGAAAAAGTGGGTTTTAGAAATTTTCTGAAAAATTTCAAGATTTGCTTCTAAACTTCTAAGCCTTGTAACGTCCCCAAAAAATAAAATAGCATTCCCAAAATGATCCAAACATGAAGTAGACATATGGGGAATGTAAAATAATAACTATTTTTGGAGGTATTACTGTCCATTCTAAAAAGTAGAGAAATAGAAATTTTGAAATGTTTAGATTTTTTTGGTAAATTTTATATTTTTTTAATAAATAAAAATGATTTTTTTAACTCTATTTTACCACTGTCATGAAGTACAATATGTGACGAAAAAACAATCTCAGAACGGCCTGGATAAGGAAAAGCATTTTAAAGTTATAACCACATAAAGTGACACTGGTCAGATTTGCAAAAAATGGCCTGGTCCTTAAGGTGAAATAAGGCCGTGTCCTTAAGGGGTTAAGTAAAATACTGTTTTGGCAAAAGCTGGTGTTGGAGTTGCTTTCCTCTTTCATGACTTTGCTGTATCCTGGGGAGCCCACCCCAGTACACGACTTACAGTGCATCAAATTATAAAAAGAATACATTTTCAGAAATTAAAAGTTGGGGTAGAGAAAAGTAAACGGAATATAACAGGGCCGTACGTTTAGACAGCGGTAACCGATCTGCTACCTACAGATTAAGTAGATACACTTTAGTTTTAGTTAGTGCGGCGTGAAAAGGATTCAAGAATAACATTAGGTTCTAAACTGAATTGTGGCAACCAATGCCAGGCAGCTGCTGCCAAGGCAAATAAAGTCACGTGATGCATGGAAAGGTACATAAGTTCACCTGGCCCCTGTCCACGGGTTGTGTGTTGTATTACAGCTCAGCTCCATTAAAGTGAGTGCGGCTGACATGTAATACCACACACAACCAATGCACAGGTGTGGCGCTGTATTGGGAAGAAAGCAGTCATGTTTTTCTCATCCTGGACACATGGACTATAACTTCCAATCTGCTCACCATGGTTTGTGTAATTGTATAGTTTACTTACAGGTCAGATCTTCTCAGCGTTGTCTAAACCAGTTTTGTTCTGAAAGGCTCCATTATGTCCTCCAGCGTCAGGCATTCTTCTCCGTTCTCCTTCACGGGGTGATTAACCAGTTATTGAAACTATGAACAAAATGTGCATTCCTCGTCCCGGGGCTGAAATTACCCTCCAATTGAACATTGCGAGAAATACAATGCAGCAAAACCTGAATCTGTCCTTGGAGGATATTGTAAGAGGCTGTTCAAGGGGGCAGGAAAGATGGCGGGTATTACTGGGCAGAGGGTGACCGGAGGGTCCAGACAGAAGGTGAAGGCAATGGTCGTACCAGTACTAGAACAGGGAAGTAACATTTGCATATATACTGTATATATCTATATGAAATTACACATGGGTGGCCTATTCTTATTATATAAATTAGGTTTTATGCATATTTTTTACTTCTTACTTTTCCATGTCATAATGTATGTTAAATGAATCTAAATTAATTGCATGTAATAAAAATGTTTGTATAGCCACTGAAATCTATCTGTGTAGCGCCACCTGCTGTTTTCCTCTTTTTCAAATTTCTCTGTCCAGCTCACTGAGGTGGACGCAGATGCTCAGTTCCATCACCAGTTTCAGACGACAGGACACCCCCCCACCGAGAAAGGACACGCCCCTTGTGCTGCCAGCTTGAAATAAATCTAGCAGAGCAATTCGAGCAATGATTGGGGCGATATCTTCGTCCATGGTTAGAAAAAGATGGTCATGTACTATATGATGTCTGATTTTTCATTTTTTACATGAATCATGGGATAACGTCTCTAAAGAGATTTTCCAGGTGTTTAGGATAGGTCATTAGTATGTGATCAGCAGTGGTCCATCTCTTGCAACTCCCAACCATCAGCTGTTTGAAGAGGCTATGGCACTCCGGTAAGTGTTATGGCTTCCTTGTACCTTACCAAGCTCCAGCTCCATACATTGGATAGTGGCCGTGCTTGGTATTGCAGCTCAAACCCATTCACTTGAGCTGCGCATAGGCCACAAGACCGATGAACATGACGTCACATGGAGTAGGAAGGGGCTGTGGCAGACAGAAACTGGAACAATGTTTCTGTTTAGGCTGTGCTTCTCCACCCCACCCCTTCCGCTAGAAGGTTCAGCCGGAAACTGTATATAAGGTAAGCAGTCAGAGCCCCTGGTTATCTGCAGATAGGGACCAATGCTTAGTTTGCACATAGGGAACAATATTTAGAAGAAGAGGCTCTGCCAGTCAGTTGGGCTCCCTCTAATTTGCGGACCGCAAAACACTTACAGCCATCTGAATAACCCTTTATCTGAGTCTGGTAGGCAGTCGACAGCTATCCCATGTGAGCGTGCATACAGAGATAGCTGTCAATTAATTGTAGTTTTTTTAAGGTTCCCTTTAAATTTTGTGGCGCCTAATTTATAGGCAACGTCTCTGTAATCACTGCCAAAGGGGCTTCAACTAAGCCCTGAGTAAAGGGTGTGAATACTTTTTCCTTTTCAATAAATAAGTAAAGATTTCAAACATTCTGTTCTTACTTTCTTACTATGGAGGACTGAGTGCAAAACGATGGGGGAAACTAGATTTTTTTTTATTTTAAGCACAAGGGGCAACATAACAAAATGTGAAAAAAGTGAAAGGGTCTGAAGACTTTCTGAATGCACTGTAAACAAAAGGTGTCTTAAGATCAGGAGAGTCTCCTTAATACTCCAGTACACTGAACCTCGCGGGAGATTACTTCTCCTCGCCCTTAGTAAATTTGTATACACCTCGGTTACTTTCAAGCACTTATCATCTATCAAGTCGCCTTCAGGATTTCTAAGAACTTGTCTAACGCAGAGTAAAGGAATAATTGACAGGCGATCAGGAGGTCCTTTTTACGCCTATAGCAATTTGCAAGACCTATGTATCCCATAACTGCTGTATACAGTAGCAAAGCCCCATATGACGTCATAATATATGCTTTTATCTACCAGCTGTGAATGTTAGATCACTCACTACTTGTGTATTTTGACAATGTTTTATTATATCCTCCCAGCAGAACTGAGTCAGACTGAGTATTAATAAGTTCTAAGCAGAAAAGCTAATACACAAATATGTACATTAGATAATGTTCTAGACATGTACACCTAATGTACACAGACATAGCACAAAGCACCATGGGCCACATCAAAGTATAGGATCATACCTTGTGTTTTCTAATCTTCAATAATTTATAAGAATTTCCTCAATTTATACCTAATGCTTAAAATACTTCAGAGCATTTCAATTAGAGCGCCAGCTGTAAAGCACAACCATGTAAGCACAGTAAAGAATTATTCCAACAGCACAATTATAATCTTTTAAAGACGCAAGGAAAGACATGTGACAACTCTCTGAAAGATATCAATAGAAAATATAAGTACTATAATACTGCTCCTATGTACAAGAAAATCACTACTATAATACTGCTCCTATGTACAAGAATATACCTACTATAATACTGCTCCTATGTACAAGAATATAATTACTATAATACTGCTCATATGTACAAGAATATAACTACTATAATACTGCCTCCTATGTACAAGAATATAACTACAATACTGCTCCTAACTACAAGAATATAAGTACTATAATACTGCTCCTATGTACAAGAATATAACTACTATAATACTGCCTTCCATGTACAAGAATAGAACTACTATAATACTGCTCCTCTGTACAAGAATATAACTACTATAATACTGCTCCTATGTACAAGAATATAACTACTATAATACTGCTCCTATGTACAAGAATATAATTACTATAATACTGCTCCTATGTACAAGAATATAACTACTATAATACTGCTCCTATGTACAAGAATATAACTACGATGGGGGCGGAGCCTGGCTGCAGATCTGGCCAGACGCATGTAGGAGAGCTCTCCTTCATACCACCTTGCTAACTGGTAAATTTAGCGGTCCAAACCACCCCAGAATGCGAAAAGCTGGCAGATACATGCCCGGAGAGAAGCCAGAAGCCTGCAAACCGGAGCGCAGAACCTCCAACATGGAGAAATACCTCAACAAAAAACCGTCAGCTCCTGCACCGGCCGGTCCTAAGATGGCGCCGCCGGAAGCAGATGAATGGAGCAGGGAATCGGAGGGAGAGGAGGATACAAGCCTCGAGACAAGCCCTGAACCTCTAAGCACCGCTCCGGTGTCCAGAAGATTTATACAGCAGGCATTGACAGCGGCCCTTACCCCAATCGTACAGGATCTGCAAGAAATAAAAGCAGATCTTAAACACATCGGCGGGAGGGTGGAAACGCTGGAACATGACCAGACGGTCATCACGAATTACATCAGAGCGGCCGGCGATAATACCATGGCTCTGGCAGCCTCGCTAGATACCGCATACTCTCTCATTGAAGACCAGGAGAATAGAAATCGGAGGAAAAACCTCCGGATCCGCGGCCTACCTGAAAGCATCCCTCATGAAAGCCTACCAGAAGCTGCCGGCGCCATTTTCTCCTCACTCCTGGGAAGTTCCAGTGCAGCCGATGTCCAGATAGAACGCATCCACAGGGCGCTCAGGCCGAAACCGAAAGAGAAGGAGAACCCCAGAGATGTGGTATGCGGTCTCCTGCGGTATGTAGACACTGCTTCCTTAATGCAAGCCGCCAGAAACAAGAAAGAAATCCTGCATGAAGGCGCTAAGATTTCCATTTATCAGGATCTGGCATCCTCCACACTGAATAAGCGGAGGGCGCTGCGGCCCCTCACTGATCACCTGCGCCATCACAAAGTGCCATACAAGTGGTTATTCCCCTTTGGCCTCACATTTGCTGTGGATGGGAAGCGCTGCACCATTCGCCTGCCACAAGATCTCCAAGCAGCCTGGGAGCTGCTTCAAACAGATCCGTTAGATGTGCCATCATGGCTGCCGTCTGCAGAGATCGGAACACAGCTGCCAGAACTCCCAGAGGCTTCAGGATGGCTTCCAGCCCCACAGAGGAAGAGGAACCAGCACAGGTCTAGAGACACTTGAAGTCCTGGACTCTATATAGATGTCTTGCTGCATCTCTGTTGTGCTTTTCGGCAATTACCAGTGTGAGACAAGTTCTTACGTGACTTTGCAAGCCTTAATCCGCAAGTATACATGTATCTTAATTGCATTGCATAGCCCCTGTTTTTGTTGGTGCCAACAAGGCAGATATTCTGCCTTACCACTGTTACTTTCATGCTTAACTGTTTGGACCAAATATGCAAGGTGCTATTTCGCACCAGTTTAGCGGGTGGCACAATTTGGACGCCATTATGACAATATGGTTCCACTTTGTACCCCCCCCACCTACCAGGGTCGTCTTGGCGCAGACCTGGTACATGTGCCTGATTGCATGGCTGTTCACGCCTGCTTCACTGCAGTCAATAGATCCGCTGCAGTGTTGCTGGCGTGGGAGCCATTGCTCTGTTCTATCTGTCATGTTGACAGAATCCTTAGTTGTGATGTTATTAGTTCACTCCCTAGATGCGGTCGATGTGCACAACTGGAGTTCACAGGCTCCAATGATACCCTATTTTCACAATGATGTCGTCAATTAAATGTACAACGTACAATGTCAGGGGCTTTAACACCCCACAAAAGCGCTCTCAGGTCATCCGTCTGCTGAAAAAGAATAACACAGATATCTGCTTCTTTCAGGAGCTTCATTTTAAAGAGACACATATTCCTAAAATTTCAAACCCATACTTCCAACACTGGTATTTTAGTGCTTTTGAAAAGGCAAAGAGAGGGGTGGGTATTGCTATTTCTAAAAAAGTACCATTCACATTGACATCTAAGCTGACGGACCCTGAGGGCCGCTTCGTGTTTGTGAAGGGCCTCATTGGCACGCAAAAGGTTACACTTGCCAGTTTATATAGCCCTAACCGTGGTCAGAAAAGATGGTTGAGGACCACTCTGAGTAAATTGGAGTTGTTCGCGGAAGGGATCAGGATAGTTGGGGGGGACCTCAATGTCACTTTGAACCCCATTATTGATGCCTCTGACGGTACATCCCAATTGACCCAGTCAGTACTGGGATGTATAAACAGATACATTTCAGATATGAACCTGCTAGATGTCTGGCGACTGGCCCACCCGGATACTAGGGACTTCACTTTTTTCTCGGCACCGCATAAATCGCACAAACGATTAGATTACATATTATTGTCCAGTAACGCCGTGGATATGGTGGACTCGGCAGACATAGGTGCTGTTACCGTCTCTGACCACGCCCCAGTATCTGCTGCCCTCAGATTCTCCAGCCTTCCAGCCTCAGTCAGACAGTGGCGCTTAAACGAGACGTTGTTAGACAGGCATGCAGACGCCCTAGCCCTAGAGCAAAAACTTAAGGACTTTTTTGTGACCAATGCAACACCGGGTATGCCCCAGACGACACTTTGGGAGACACATAAGGTGGTCATTCGGGGAGAATTAATAGCCTTAGGCAGTAGAGTCAAGAAAGAGAAACAAAGGATCCTACAAGATCTCTTAGCACAGATAGCAGACAAAGAAGCGGTCCATAAAAGATCTAAAGCAGTAGAAGCTCAGACCGAACTGAACAGGCTGAGATCACAACTAAAGGACCACTTAAACATTCAAAATGCTAAAGCCTACCAATACGCCCAATATAAACATTATTCCCACGGGGACAAGGGATCTAAGTTAACGTCTTCCCTCATGAAACAAAGGAGAGACTCCATGTTCATTCCCAACATCAAATCCAGAAATGGAAGTATGCTGCATAAAACAGCTGATATTGCAGAGGAATTCCAGGAATTCTACAAGCAACTCTATGGCCTATCAGACCCAGACCACCCAGACCCTTCATTGCAAGAGGCAACAGACTTGTTTCTGAGAGGCCTTAGTTTACCCCAGATAACTTCCCAGGAAGGTGATACCTTGCTGGAACCAGTCACTGAATTAGAAGTGAAAACCATACTGTCTTCTATGCCCGCAGGTAAATGCCCCGGCCCGGATGGATTCCCGGTCGGTTATTATAGGAAATTCCCTGATGTTCTGATACCCCATCTGGTGATGTGGTGCAACGCACTCCTGAATGGGGAAACCTTACATAAGCAGTCTTTGGAGGCCACAGTTACCATACTCCCAAAACCTGGGAAAGACCCCCTTCTCTGCGGTAGCTATAGGCCAATTTCGCTACTTAATGTAGACATAAAAATATGGGCCAAAATCCTAGCGACACGGCTGAGTCGCCTGCTCCCCAAACTCATCCACCCCGACCAATCTGGCTTTGTTCCAGGGAGGGAAGGGAATCACAATTCCTGTAGGTTGATCACTGCAATACAGTGGGCCAAAAAGAAAAACCTCCCCTTAGCGCTTCTCAGTGTAGATGCGGAGAAGGCCTTCGACCGGGTGAGCTGGGATTTTATGAGGAGGACATTGTCGCGGTTTGGAGTCCCGACAAGATTTCAGGAAGCTGTCATGTCCCTATATAAAGGTCCGAGCGCAAAAATTAGGATCAACGGTACTTTGTCTCCGTCCTTCCCTATATGTAACGGGACACGTCAGGGCTGCCCTCTATCCCCGACTCTGTATATTATGGTCATGGAGACCCTTCTCCAGGCCATTAGGGAGCATGCGGATATTAAAGGGGTGTCAACAGGAATTAGCAACGCAGAATATGTCAATGTGGCTTATGCCGACGATTTACTGATCATGGTCTCCAACCCGGTCGAGGCCTTCCCGCATCTCTTGAAGCTATTTGAAGACTATGGTAGGCTATCGAACTACAAAATGAACTATTCCAAGTCAGAGGCACTAAATGTTAATGCCCCGGCGAGCGCCATAGCCATTTTAAAAAACACTACGCCTTTCAAGTGGCAATCCTTATGTGTCTCCTATCTGGGGGTCAAGATCCCTGCGTCCATGGATGATCTTTTCCGGCTCAATTATACCCCCCTACTAGCAGAGGTCCAAAAACTGCTCCAATCACTACGCCTCCCATACTCCTCCTGGTTAGGGAGAAAAAATATCCTAAAAGCTTTTGTCCTTCCAAAAATTATGTATGTACTACAGATGTTGCCAATATTCCTGCCTAACTCGTACTTTACAAAGCTACGTAGGCTTTTTGCGACTTACCTGTGGGGCGGAAAGAAAGCTAGGGCCCCTCACCAGAGGCTCGTACTGGGGCGTGGTCATGGGGGTATAGCACTGCCGGATGTCCAAACATATTACAGGGCCATACACCTGAAGAGGTGGTTGCAGCTCCACTCCCCTGCCTACAACACATTGGGCACGGAATTGGAACTAGCGCAGCTTACCCAACAACAGAAAGCGGCTTTATGGGGCCAATCAAATACGTCACTTCATTCCCATGCACTTCTAAAGGGCACCAGCCTGGTCATTAAACAGCTCAACAAGGCCTACGGGCTGCTACAAAACCCTCCCGGGGCGATGCCAGCAGACCTTATACCATACACTATCCAACCCTCAGGTACCCAGGTCTCTCAGATTTGGCACAGAGTTAGAAGTTTCTCCATGACCGAATTTATAAAGAAAACAAGAGACACCCTGTCGGAGCAACACCCACTTAGCCTGGTCTGGAAGGCAGCCAACTTTCTAGACATAATATCTATAAAAGCCGCTGGGAAACAGCTACTTGCACAGAAACCATGTGTAGAGAACCCAACATGGTTTGAAAAGTTGGCAACTCCCCCCTCCCCTCAACGCAAATTGATATCTAATATATACATGGCCCTGATCTCACCCCAACGCCGCATAACCCCACAATATGTCCATACCTGGGCCTCTGATCTTCAGACTACTTTCTCTGAGACGGACATTCTCCGCATGCATGCGCATTCGCATGGCTTCTCGCGTTGTGTGAAGATCCAGGAGCATTCATATAAGGTCCTCACACAGTGGTACCTTACCCCCAAACAACTATTTCTTAGTGGCCTAAGTGACCATGACAAGTGCTGGAGGTGTGGGGAGGAGAGTGGCACTCTTCTACACATTTTCTGGTCCTGCCCTAAAATTAGAGGTTATTGGGACAATGTCTCCCGGATTATTAATGGAATGCTAAACATTAACCTGACACTAACCCCCCAACTGGTTCTTTTATGGCTCCCCACAAAGGACCTATCGCCGTCAAAGAACAAACTCCCTACTCACCTGATCCAGGCTGCACGTTTACTCATACCCCAAAAGTGGCTGAGTTTAGATCCCCCCACAACCTCCCAGTGGCTAAATAAATTGGACCAAATACACCGTATGGAGGAACTGGCGGGATGGGAGCTTAGATCCCACGAGAAACACACGAAGTTATGGGCCCCCTGGGTTGCTTATAGGCAAGCGAATGGTACTTCAGCATCTTAGCGACTGATGACTGGCCACAAATCTATGCGAACCCTGTAGTTGTGTTAGACACATTAGTAGGAACGAAAGACGCCATATGCCCTTCTATCGTTGGACTCATCTACATATATCTCAATAGCCAGAGACCGTATCTGTCCAGTTCTAAGGACACTCTATACCCCCTCCCTTCCCCTACCCCCCCCCCCAACCCTCCCCCCCCCCCTCTCGCCCCCCTATTGGTTCGTGTTTAACGAGCCTACCTCAGGTTGCACTTTGACTGTCAATTGCTGTTATTGCTGAACCAGACATGAAATGTACATCCTGCATATGCCTTATGTATATTGTAAATGCACTTGTCATCTGCAACTTAGACTGTATGTACTGCATTTGTTTATTCATCACTGGATGTTGCTCCTTTTTCTTGATGCTTTTCAATAAAAAGACAATTGACAAAGAATATAACTACGATAATACTGCCTCTGTCACGGATGATGTTGCAGAAAGCTGGAACTTATAAATAAACATCCGACTGGCTTGATCCCAAACTAAGGAGCATATGGGTGAGCCCTATAAAATCCCTAGAGCTCTCCCTGACTGCTATGCCCATGCAAGGGTCTCTATGGTAGACGATTGCATGCCCATGTACCTAATACTGTGTGACACCTGAAAACCCTATAATAGTGAGGGGACACGACCACCAGCTCCCTGCACTTAATACGGACAGAGTCAGGGTCACCTAGAATCAAGCCAGCAAGAAAAAAGACCTATCTGAGGAAACAACAGCAGCAGCCTCCAGCAGTGAACACCTCATCCAGGAACTAGTATAAACCGCAAAGTGAGGCAGTATAGTAGGGAATATAAAGGGAGACAATTAGTCTAAATAGGTGACACCTGGGAGAAGGAAAGGAGATGACAAAGTGAAACCAAAACAAAGAACGTCATGCAAGAGGTAGAGAAGAACGTCTGCCAGACCTTCTCACAGAACTGGCGGTGACAGTACCCCTCCCTCTACGGGTGGACTCCGGACGCTCAGAGCCCACCTTCTCAGGATGAGACCTATGGAAAGCCCTGATGAGACGAGTGGCCTTAATGTCCGCCAATTGGACCCACATCCTCTCCTCAGGACCATAACCCTCCCAATGAACGAGGTACTGGAGAGAACCGCGGATAATGCGAGAATCCACAATCCTAGAGACCTGAAATTCAACATTACCATCAACAACAATCGGAGGAGGAGGCAAAGAGGAGGGTACAGTGGGTTGGACATAAGGTTCTAATAGCGACCTGTGGAAAACATTATGGATCTTCCAAGACTGAGGCAGATCAAGATGGAAGGCAACGGGATTGATGACGGACAAGATCTTGTAAGGCCCAATAAACTTAGGACCCAACTTGCAGGAGAGAACCTTCAGTTTGATATTCTTTGTAGACAACCACACGAGATCACCCACATTCAGGTCCGGACCAGGCACACGTCTCTTATCCGCCACACGCTTATATCTCTCACTCATCCTCTTCAGATTATCCTGAATCTTTTGCCAAATAAATGACAAAGACGAGGAAAATCCCTCCTAATCAGGTAAACCAGAAGACCCCTCTCCAGAGAATGTCCCAAACTGCGGATGAAAGCCATATGCACCAAAAAATTGTGACTTATCAGAGGACTCCTGACGACGGTTATTTAATCACTTCAACCCCGCTAGCTGAAACCCCCTTAATGACCAGGCCACTTTTTACACTTCTGCACTACACTACTTTCACCGTTTATTGCTCGGTCATGCAACTTACCACCCAAATGAATTTTACCTCCTTTTCTTCTCACTAATAGAGCTTTCATTTGGTGGTATTTCATTGCTGCTGACATTTTTACTTTTTTTGTTATTAATAGAAATTTAAAGATTTTTTTGCAAAAAAATGACATTTTTCACTTTCAGTTGTAAAATTTTGCAAAAAAAACGACATCCATATATACATTTTTCACTAAATTTATTGTTCTACATGTCTTTGATAAAAAAAAAATGTTTGGGTAAAAAAAAATGGTTTGGGTAAAAGTTATAGCATTTACAAACTATGGTACAAAAATGTGAATTTCCGCTTTTTGAAGCAGCTCTGACTTTCTGAGCACCTGTCATGTTTCCTGAGGTTCTACAATGCCCAGACAGTAGAAAACCCCAACAAATGACCCCATTTCAGAAAGAAGGCCATTTTTTACACATTTTGATTGCAAACTACTTGCCACACATTAGGGCCCCTAGAATGCCAGGGCAGTATAACTACGCCACAAGTGACCCCATTTTGGAAAGAAGACACCCCAAGGTATTCCGTGAGGGGAATGGCGAGTTCCTAGAAATTTTTATTTCTTCTCACAAGTTAGCGGAAAATGATGATTTTTTTTTTTTCTTACAAAGTCTCATATTCCACTAACTTGTGACAAAAAATAAAAACTTCCATGAACTCACTATGCCTATCACAAAATACCTTGGAGTGTCTTCTTTCCAAAATGGGGTCACTTGTGGGGTAGTTATACTGCCCTGGCATTCTAGGGGCCCAGATGTGTGAGAAGTACTTTGCAATCAAAATCTGTAAAAAATGACCATTGAAATCCGAAAGGGGCACTTTGGAATGTGTGCCCCTTTGCCCACCTAGGCTGCAAAAAAGTGTCACACATGTGGTATCGCCGTACTCAGGAGAAGTTGGGGAATGTGTTTTGGGGTGTCATTTTACATATACCCATGCTGGGTGAGAGAAATATCTTGGCAAAAGACAACTTTTCCCATTTTTTTATACAAAGTTGGCATTTGACCAAGATATTTATCTCACCCAGCATGGGTATATGTAAAATGACACCCCAAAACACATTCCCCAACTTTTCCTGAGTACGGTGATACCAGATGTGTGACACTTTTTTGCAGCCTAGATGCGCAAAGCGGCCAAAATTCCTTTTAGGAGGGCATTTTTAGACATTTGGATCCCATACTTCTTCTCACGCTTTAGGGCCCCTAAAAAGCCAGGGCAGTATAAATACCCCACATGTGACCCCACTTTGGAAAGAAGACACCCCAAGGTATTCAATGAGGGGCCTGGCGAGTTCATCGATTTTTTTTTTTTTGGCACAAGTTAGCGGAAATTTTTTTTTGTTTGTTTTTTCTCACAAAGTCTCCCTTTCCGCTAACTTGGGACAAAAATTTAAATCTATTATGGACTCAATATGCCCCTCAGCGAATACCTTGGGGTGTCTTCTTTCCAAAATGGGGTCATTTGTGGGGTGTTTGTACTGCCCTGGCATTTTAGGGGCCCTAAAGCGTGAGAAGAAGTCTGGAATATAAATGTCTAAAAAATTTTACGCATTTGGATTCCGTGAGGGGTATGGTGAGTTCATGTGAGATTTAATTTTTTGACACAAGTTAGTGGAATATGAGACTTTGTAAGAAAATTTTTTTTTTTAATTTCCGCTAACTTGGACCAAAAAAATGTCTGAATGGAGCCTTACAGGGCGGGGGTGATCAATGACAGGGGGGTGATCACCCATATAGACTCCCTGATCACCCCCCTGTCATTGATCACCCCCCCTGTCATTGATCACCCCCCCTGTCATTGATCACCCCCCCTGTCATTGATCACCCCCCTGTCATTGATCACCGCCCTGTAAGGCTCCATTCAGACGTCCGTATGATTTTTACGGATCCACGGATACATGGATCGGATCCGCAAAACACATACGGACGTTTGAATGGAGCCTTACAGATGGTTTGCATCTTTCTCTCAAAGGAACAAATGTACTTAGTGAACAACTCCAAGAATTTGCGAAAGAGTATTTAAACTAGGAAGGGGGGGCAAAAGAGTGAAAATAAAAGAGTCCAATTGCCCCCCGAAACAAGGCCAGAACAGGTCAGAAGCACAGAGGTTAAGAAATGATAAGCTCAGAGTCCTGTCTACAAATGCTCGCAGTTTAGGTAAAAAAATCAATGAACTTGGGTCAATAATGGCATCTGAGAATGTAGATTTAGTGGCTGTTACGGAGACATGGTTTAATGAAAGAAATGACTGGGACATAACCATACCAGGGTACTCTTTATACAGAAGAGACAGAGAAGGCAAGAAAGGAGGAGGAGTGGCCCTGTATGTGAAAGATAGCATTAAATCTAACCTAATACAAGTTGGTGAGGCCAACATAGAGTCAGTTTGGGTTACGTTGCAGTTTGCTAATCATGCAGTAACTCGTGTAGGTGTGATATATAGACCACCTGGTCAAGTTAAAGAACTAGATGATCTACTAGTTAAAGAAATAGCTAAAATGACAATGAAAGGAGAAGTTATCATTATGGGAGATTTCAATCTTCCAGATATAAACTGGAAAACCAAAATAGCAAGTTCTACCAGGAGTACAGATATTCTAAATTCCCTACTGGGGTTATCCCTACAACAAATGGTTGAGGAGCCAACCCAGAGGGAGGCCATTTTGGATTTGGTATTCACAAATGGGGAGTCGGTATATGATGTCATTGTAGGCGAAACCTTGGGATCTAGTGATCACCAGTCAGTGTGGTTTAATATAAGAACAGTGAAAGAGTCCCACCACACAAAAACAAAAGTTTTAGATTTTAGAAAAACAGACTTTTCAAAAATGAATTTAGTCATAAATGAGTCCTTATCAGACTGGAACGGATTACATGGAGTCCAGGAGAAATGGGACTACTTAAAAGGTGCATTATTGAAGGCAACAGAAAATTGCATTAGGCTTGTCAGTAAAAGCAAAAAAAGGAAGAGACCACTGTGGTACTCAGCAGAAGTGGCCCAAATCATTAAAAATAAAAAGCTAGCATTTTGTAATTATAAAAAAAACCAGAGCAATGAAGATAAGGAAATCTACAAGATTAGGCAGAAAGAGGCCAAGCAAGTTATAAGAACTTCTAAAGCGCAGGCAGAAGAAAAACTAGCTCAGTCTATGAAAAAAGGGGATAAGACATTCTTCAGATATATAAATGAAAAAAGTAAATTAAAACAAGGAATAACTAAATTAAAAACAAAGGACGGAAGGTATGTAGAAGAGAATAAAGGGCTAGCCGACTGCCTGAATGAATACTTTAGTTCAGTTTTTACAAAAGAAAAAGAAGGAGAAGGACCTCCACTAGAAAGGATGACTAATAAATCGTTTGATGCATGTGTCTTTACAGAGGAAGATGTTCTAAGTCAGCTGTCTAAAGTGAAGACAAATAAGTCACAGGGGCCTGATGGGATACACCCAAAATTATTAAAAGAGCTTAGTGGTGAGCTGGCAAAACCGTTAACAGATTTATTTAACCAATCATTAGTAACAGGAGTCGTCCCGGAAGATTGGAAATTGGCAAATGTCGTGCCCATTCACAAGAAAGGTAGTAGGGAGGAATCGAGCAACTATAGACCAGTGAGTCTGACATCAATAGTAGGCAAATTAATGGAAACCCTATTAAAGGATAGGATTGTGGAACATCTAAAATCCCATGGATTGCAAGATGAAAAACAACATGGGTTTACTTCAGGGAGATCATGTCAAACAAATCTTATAGATTTTTTTGACTGGGTGACTAAAATAATAGACGGTGGAGGTGCAGTAGACATCGCATATCTAGATTTTAGTAAGGCTTTTGACACTGTCCCACATAGAAGACTTATCAATAAACTGCAGTCATTGAGCATATTGTTGAGTGGATTAGGCAGTGGCTGAGTAACAGACAACAGAGGGTTGTAGTCAATGGAGAACATTCAAAACAAGGTCATGTTACCAGTGGGGTTCCACAGGGATCTGTACTGGGACCAATTTTGTTTAATATCTTCATAAGTGATATTGCAAAAGGCCTCGATGGTAAGGTTTGTCTTTTTGCTGATGACACAAAGATAGGTAACAGGGTTGATGTTCCTGGAGGGAAACGCCAAATGGAAAAGGATTTAGGAAAACTAGAAGAATGGTCAGAACTCTGGCAACTGAAATTTAATGTGGATAAGTGCAAGATAATGCACCTGGGGCGTAAAAACCCAAGGGCAGAATATAGAATATTTGACACAGTCCTGACCTCAGTATCTGAGGAAAGGGGTTTAGGGGTCATTATTTCAGAAGACTTAAAGGTGGGAAGACAATGTAATAGAGCAGCACGAAATGCCAGCAGAATGCTTGGATGTATAGGGAGAGGTATAAGCAGTAGAAAGAGTGAAGTGCTTATGCCGCTGTACAGAGCACTAGTGAGACCTCACTTGGAGTATTGTGCGCAGTACTGGAGGCCATATCTCCAGAAGGATATAGATACTCTAGAGAGAGTTCAGAGAAGAGCTACTAAACTAGTACATGGATTGCAGGATAAAACTTACCAGGAAAGGTTAAAAGACCTTAATATGTATAGCTTGGAAGAAAGAAGAGACAGAGGGGATATGATAGAAACGGCTAAATACATAAAGGGAATCAACTCGGTAAAGGAGGAGAGCATATTTAAAAGAAGAAAAACTACCACAAGAGGACACAGTTTTAAATTAGAGGGGAAAAGGTTTAAAAGTAATATAAGGAAGTATTACTTTACTGAGAGAGTAGTGGATGCATAGAATAGCCTTCCTGCAGAAGTGGTAGCTGCAAATACAGTGAAGGAGTTTAAGCATGCATGGGATAGGCATAAGGCTATCCTTCATATAAGATAGGGACAGGGACTATTCATAGGATTCAGATATATTGGGCAGACTAGATGGGCCAAATGGTTCTTATCTGCCGACACATTCTATGTTTCTATGTTACAGGGGGGTGATCAATGACAGGGGGGTGATCAATGACAGGGGGGTGATCAGGGTGTCTATATGGGTGATCACCCCCCTGTAAGGCTCCATTCAGACGTCCGTATGCGTTTTGCGGATCCGATCCATGTATCCGTGGATCCGTAAAAATCATACGGACATCTGAATGGAGCCTTACAGGGGGGTGATCAATGACGGGGGTGATCAGGAAGTCTATATGGGTGATCACCCCTCTGTCATTGATCACCCCCCTGTAAGGCTTCATTCAGACGTCCGTACGTGTTTTGCGGATCCGATCCATGTATCCGTGGATCCGTAGAAATCATACGGACGTCTGAATGGAGCCTTACAGGGGGGTGATCAATGACAGGGAAGTGATCAGGAAGTCTATATGCGTGATCACCCCCTTGTCATTGATCACCCCCCTGTAAGGCTCCATTCAGACGTCCGTATGTGTTTTGCGGATCCTTACAGGGGGGTGATCAATGACAGGGGGGTGATCAATGACGGGGGGGGGGTGATCAGGGAGTGTATATGAAGTGATCAGGGGTTCATAAGGGGTTAATAAGTGACAGGGGGGGGTGTAGTGTAGTGTAGTGTAGTGGTGTTTGGTGGTACTTTACTGAGCTACCTGTGTCCTCTGGTGGTCAATCCAAGCAAAAGGGACCACCAGAGGACCAGGTAGCAGGTATATTAGACGCTGTTATCAAAACAGCGTCTAATATACCTGTTAGGGGTAAAAAAAATCACATCTCCAGCCTGCCAGCGAGCGATCGCCGCTCGCAGGCTGGAGATCCACTCGCTTACCTTCCGTTCCTGTGAGCGCACGCGCCTGTGTGCGCGCGTTCACAGGAAATCTCGCGTCTCGCGAGATGACGCGTATATGCGTCGCTGAGCGCACAGCTGCCACCTCCGGACCGCAGATCTGCGTTAGGCGGTCCGGAGGTGGTTAAAGCAAACTCAGCAAGGGACAAAAAAGAATACCAATCCTCCTGATTCTCCGTCACAAAACAGCGCAGATATGTCTCCAGATTCTGATGACGCATTCGGTCTGACCATTCGACTGCGGGTGAAAAGCAGAAGAGAACGACAACCGAATCCCCAAGTGAGAACAGAAGGCCTTACAGAATCTGGAAACAAATTGCGTGCCCCTATCAGAAATGATGTCTGAAGGAATGCCATGCAATTTAACAATGTGATCAACAAACGCTTGTGCCAACGTCTTAGCATTGGGTAACCCAGGAAAGGGAATGAATGAAATGCACTATTTTGCTAAAACGGTCCACTACCACCAGAATCACAGTCTTCCCCGAGGAACGAGGCAGGTCCATAATGAAGTCCATGGACAGATGTGTCCAAGGACGGGAAGGAATGGGTAACGGGAGGAGAGAACCTGATGGCCGTGAATGAGGGAACCTGGCACGAGCGCAGGTCTCGCAGGCTGCCACAAAATCCTCAACCGTCTTACGAAGAGCCGGCCACCATCCATGAGGATCAGGTGGGTTTTGTCCATGGCAGACAGGGGTCTGAAAACACAGTAAGGCTTCTTCATCTTGTAAATTGGGCCAAAAGATCAGCTAAGCCCTTGGTGTTGGTGAGTACTGACGCGGAAAAGGCCTTTGACAGGGTCAGCTGGCATTTTATGTCGGGGGCCCTGTCGAAGTTCGGCCTACCAGACCAAATTATTACAGCTATTTATACGTTATACTCGGCCCCTTCTGCCATGGTCAAAGTAAATGGAACATTGTCGCCGCCATTTTGCATCACCAATGGGACAAGGCAGGGGTGCCCCTTATCTCCTGCGCTGTTCATTTTAGTGATGGAGACCCTTTTAAGTAAAATTAGATTGGATCCAGAGATTAAGGGCTTACAAATCGGTTCCTGTACTCACGTTGCTGCAGCATTCGCGGATGACCTTTTAGTCATGACTTCAAATCCTAAGGAGGCCTTGCCCAGGTTGCTGAATATATTTGAAGACTTTGGGTTTATATCAAATTTTAAAATTAACTATGGGAAATCCATGGCTCTCAACATTTCTTGCCCACAAGCAGTGATTACTGCTCCTAAGCAGACCACCCCATTCTCTTGGGCCTCCAGAGACATTGTGTATTTGGGGACGCACATATCAGCTAATGTTCAAGACCTAGCCTCCCTTAACTACATGCCGCTCCTGCAAACTGTTCGTTCGCATTTACAAAATCTGAAACTCCCATTTGTCTCCTGGGTGGGACGAAAAAACTACATTAAGACCTTTATCCTTCCCAAATTTTTGTACTTGCTGCAATTTCTCCCTATTTGGCTCCCGAATTCATATTTTACTGAAGTCCGTAGGGTATTTACACGCTTCCTATGGAATGGCAAATCGCCACGCATTGCTTACTCTGTGCTTACAAGAGATAAAAAGTTAGGGGGTTTTGGGATGCCAGATGTGAAGCTTTATTACACCGCTGTACAACTAGGTAGATGTCTAACTATTATGTCTCGTCATTCCAACTCCCTTTGCTCCCGTCTTGAAAATGCTCTTTTGACTAACCAGGAATTGCTTACTATGTGGGGTATCAGGCCTATTTCAGCTAACCACTGTTATACGTCCCCGGTTTGGAAGGGCATGCTGGTGGAGTGGTCCAAAATGGTCCAATCCCGTACCTTTAATTTTCCGAACACTTGCATGCCACTTAGACTACTTCAAAGCCACTTACATCCTGCTGTGTTGCACCCCTCCGGGATTTGGTCTAAGCTCGCTGACATTTCTCTGCGGGATGTCCTTCTCCCGGACGGTAGTTTACAATGGGACTCAGTAATGGACCTCCCTGAGGTCAAGGCTGCACCTTTTTCCACCTAGCGAACTTCCAGAGAGATACCAAACTATGTATTGGACCCTTTTCTGATAGTAGCTCCCCCTCCTGGCTTGAAAAGAAGGTTTTAACTACTAAACCCCCCCTTCGGCCGTTATCTCATATGTATAAAGAATTGCTCTCCTCCCTGCCCCCGGAGCTTCGTTTCATGGTTTCATGGGAACGTGAGCTCTCCATATCCCTCACAGAACCAGAAACGTTTATCCTGGCTCATTCACACGGCTTCAGCCGTTGTGTGAGGATTCAGGAGAACTCATTTAAACTTCTGTGTAGGTAGTACAAAACACCTGAGTTTTTGCATAAACTGAACCCAGAAGTCTCCGAGAAATGTTGGAGATGTGGCACAGATATTGGATCTCTGTCACATCTTTGGTGGTTCTGCCAAAAGATCCGGCCGTTCGGGAACACTATCGAGGCATTAGTTAACCAAATATGTAATACTAAGATATCACTGGATGTCAAGCTTATTTTACTATGGTGCCCGAACAATTTCCTCACACCTACCAAATACGACCTTCCAACGATGTTGCTCACAGCGGCTAAGTTGCTTATCCCCTTTTTGTGGAAGAATGACTCCCCGCCAACTACCCTTATGTGGTCTGAGAAGGTGGATCAGATTTACCGTTTCGAGGAGCTAGCCCATTGGGAAAGTAACTCACACTCGCTTCTTAAAATTGTGGTCTCCATGGAAAGTCTATAGAAACTTTACTTGATAGAGCAGATGTGTATCCCTTCCTTGTTTCCCTTCCCTCCTGCCCCTCCTGACTTCCCTTTTCCCCCTTTTCTCTTTTCTCTGATTTCATTTTATGATCAATGTCAATGACAGCTTGTATTGTTTACACTTGGCATGTATGCTGGATAACTATCTTATTGCCATCATTGTAATGTCATGTGTGGGCTATGGCCTTGATTTTTCTTTCAATAAAAAGAAATATGGTTAAGAATATAACTACTATAATACTGTCTCCTATGTACAAGAATATAACTACTATAATACTGCTCCTATGTACAAGAATATAACTACTATAATACTGTCTCCTATGTACAAGAATATAACTACTATAATACTGCTCCTATATACAAGAATATAACTACTATAATACTGCTCCTATGTACAAGAATATAACTACTATAATACTGCCTCCTATGTACAAGAATATATCTACTATAATACTGCCTCCTATGTACAAGAATATAACTACTATAATACTGCTCCTATGTACAAGAATATAACTGCTATAATACTGTCTCCTATGTACAAGAATATAACTACTATAATACTGCTCCTATGTACAAGAATATAACTACTATAATACTGCTCCTATGTACAAGAATATAACTACTATAATACTGTCTCCTATGTACAAGAATATAACTACTATAATACTGCCTCCTATGCACAAGAATATAACTACTATAATACTGCTCCTATGTACAAGAATATAACTACTATAATACTGCTCCTATGTACAAGAATATAACTACTATAATACTGCTCCTATGTACAAGAATATAACTACTATAATACTGCTCCTATATACAAGAATATAACTACTATAATACTGCTCCTATGTACAAGAATATAACTACTATAATACTGCTCCTATGTACAAGAATATACTACTATAATACTGCCTCCTATGTACAAGAATATAACTACTATAATACTGCTCCTATGTACAAGAATATAACTGCTATAATACTGTCTCCTATGTACAAGAATATAACTACTATAATACTGCTCCTATGTACAGAATATAACTACTATAATACTGTCTCCTATGTACAAGAATATAACTACTATAATACTGCTCCTATGTACAAGAATATAACTACTATAATACTGCTCCTATGTACAAGAATATAACTACTATAATACTGCTCCTATGTACAAGAATATAACTACTATAATACTGCTCCTATGTACAAGAATATAACTACTATAATACTGCTCCTATGTACAAGAATATAACTACTATAATACTGCTCCTATGTACAAGAATATAACTACTATAATACTGCTCCTATGTACAAGAATATAACTACTATAATACTGCTCCTATGTACAAGAATATAACTACTATAATACTGCTCCTATGTACAAGAATATAACTACTATAATACTGCTCCTATGTACAAGAATATAACTACTATAATACTGCTCCTATGTACAAGAATATAACTACTATAATACTGCTCCTATGTACAAGAATATAACTACTATAATACTTGCTCCTATGTACAAGAATATAACTACTATAATACTGCTCCTATGTACAAGAATATAACTACTATAATACTGCTCCTATGTACAAGAATATAACTACTATAATACTGCTCCTATATACAATAATATAACTACTATAATACTGCTCCTATGTACAAGAATATAACTACTATAATACTGCTCCTATGTACAAGAATATAACTACTATAATACTGCCCCTATGTACAAGAATATAACTACTATAATACTGCTCCTATGTACAAGAATATACTACTATAATACTGCTCCTATGTACAAGAATATAACTACTATAATACTGCTCCTCTGTACAAGAATATAACTACTATAATACTGCTCCTCTGTACAAGAATATAACTACTATAATACTGCTCCTATGTACAAGAATATAACTACTATAATACTGCCTCCTATGTACAAGAATATAACTACTATAATACTGCTCCTATGTACAAGAATATAACTACTATAATACTGCTCCTATGTACAAGAATATAACTACTATAATACTGCTCCTATGTACAAGAATATAACTACTATAATACTGCTCCTATGTACAAGAATATAACTACTATAATACTGCTCCTATGTACAAGAATATAACTACTATAATACTGCTCCTATGTACAAGAATATAACTACTATAATACTGCCTCCTATGTACAAGAATATAACTACTATAATACTGCTCCTATGTACAAGAATATAACTACTATAATACTGCTCCTATGTACAAGAATATAACTACTATAATACTGCCTCCTATGTACAAGAATATAACTACTATAATACAGCTCCTATGTACAAGAATATAACTACTATAATAATGCCTCCTATGTACAAGAATATAACTACTATAATACTGCTCCTATGTACAAGAATATAACTACTATAATACTGCCTCCTATGTACATACATATATTTTATGGTAGATGAAAGTGAATTTTTAAATTTATTAAATTCTATAGCAATGTCTACGTGTAGTTTACTTGTTGCCCGCCATCTTGAGAGCTTTCACTTTGTTATATAACAACTTTTAAAAGGGAAATACGACCTTCTTGAGACACAAGGAGCGGCACCTGAGCGAGCAGTGTGGGCCTCTTCTCAGAGTCAGATGTCTGCTATTGATCTCTCATGAACACAATGGCGTTCAGCGGACGTTACTGGGATGACCTGGTCAGGAACACAAACGTCTCCATTGTAGACAGATTCCATCTTTTTTCTTACTTCACAATACTGTACATTGTTGTGTTTTGCATTCAGGGTTGGAGGGTAGTTTGGTGATGGTATAGCGGGACATGTGATGTCTTGTGTAGACACTTAAAAGGCACAGGAATGTGTAAAAAAAATATAAGATATTTTTTTTTATACGTCTATAAGGGAGTCTTTGAAGATCCTGAAGAGTTTTGTTTCACTGCTGCAGCCCTCCTGCTTTCTGCCATCATTTCTGTCTATGCTGCACAGGTGTAGGACATGATGTCCATGGTGATGTCAGCTGAAGTCATCAGGCGGTAATGTGACGTGGCTGACTGCAGCATCAGAAAATGGGGCCAATGCTGATACAAGATTTTAAAACATATTCTATTTTTATATTTTATATTTCCAACTATACACTTCGTCCCCTGACATCACCCCTGCTTCACTCCAAAACACCAGTAATTGTCTGGCAGCGTCCATCATGTCCTCTCTGTATCTAAAACTGAACCTCTCAAAAACTGAACTTCTGGTCTTTCCCCCATCTACTAACCCACCTAAACTTGATATTTCAATTTCGGTCTGCAGCACTATCATATCTCCTGTGCAACATGCCTGCTGTCTTGGGGCCACATTTGACTCTGATCTTTCCTTTGTTCCCCATATTCAATCACTTACAAGCTCTTGTCATCTGCACCTCAAGAATATCGCCAGAATCCGCCCTTTTCTTACAGTGGAAACGGCAAAAACTCTTGTTGTTGCCTTGATTCATTCTCGTCTTGACTACTGCAACGCATTACTAATCGGTCCTCCTCTCACTAAACTCTTCCCCCTTCAGTCTGTCCTAAATGCTGCAGCCAGGCTCATCTATCCATCCAACCGCTACACTGAGGCTTCTAGTCTGTGCCAGTCACTTCACTGGTTGCCCATCCACCACAGAATACTGTTCAAACTTCTCACCCTCACCCACAAAGCTCTCCACAGTGCTGCACCTCCATACATCTCCTCCCTCATCTCCACCTACCATCCTTCTCGTGCTCTCCACAGTGCTGCACCTCCATACATCTCCTCCCTCATCTCCATCTACCACCCTACTCGTGCTCTCCCCAGTGCTGCACCTCCATACATCTCCTCCCTCATCTCCATCTACCACCCTACTCGTGCTCTCCCCAGTGCTGCACCTCCATACATCTCCTCCCTCATCTCCATCTACCACCCTACTCGTGCTCTCCCCAGTGCTGCACCTCCATACATCTCCTCTCTCATCTCCATCTACCACCCTATTCGTGCTCTCCGTTCTGTTAGCGACCTAAGATTAATAACCTCCATAATTCGTACCTCTCACTCCCGTCTTCAAGACTTTTCTCGAGCTGCACCTACTCTCTGGAATACTCTGCCTCGGAATACTAGGTCAATCCACAACTTCTCCACCTTCAAACGGGCCTTAAAAACACATCTTTTCAGGCAGGCTTATCAAGCTACCTAAAATTACTTTTCCCAGACTAAACCTCTCCCCCACCATCTCCTCTGGTCTAAACTCGATCCTCTAGTAGTCCCAAACCCGAAGCAGATCGGCCGGCACCACTCCTGTCAGTTCAATAATGGCTCGAATCAACTACCTTATGTGTCACGCCCAATTCCTTATGGATTGTAAGCTCTTGCGAGCAGGGCCCTGACTCCTAGTGTTTCAGTTGTATATTAGACAGTTACTTTTGTTTTGTACATGAACCTTATGAATTTGTAAAGCGCTGCGGTATATGGTATCACAAAATAATTAAATATTATTATTATTATTATATTCCAAGAACAATTAAGTTGGTTTCCAAAATTCACAGAAATCTGAAAAGAATCCCTCTAAGGGTATGTCCACCCGGGGCGTATACTCCACGGATGTTCTGCTGTGAAATTGCAGGGTAGGATCCGCAGTATTCACAGTAGTAGCAAAGTGGATGAAATTTACACTGGTCTTATCAACTTTATCAGGGAGGGGGGGGGGGGTGTCCTTTCTGCGGAACTCTCACAGCTTCCAGCAGTAGATCTCACTGGTGGCAGTTGAAGGATGGAATTAAGCGTGTGCGACCACCTTGAGCGATGTTACTGAGGTGGACAGAGAAATAAGGAAAGGAACAAACAGCAGGTGGCGCTATACAGATATATTTTATTCAAAAACTCAGTGGCTATACAAATTTTTTATTACATGTTAATAGAACTGTTTTCAGATACAGGTGCTGGTTTGGAAAATGTAGAATATTTTTTATGAAGGGGATTGTATAGATGGGTGGGTATCATAAATAGTTATTTCTTGTGGGCCCAAGGAACTACTGGCCAACATCAGTCTGCTGATTGGGTTACAAAACAACAAATACTATGTTACAGAAAAAATACACATTTTTTTGTTAAAAAAAATTAACGTTTTATAAAAAGATTATTGCCTATAACATTTTCCCCTCTTGGATATTATACCGTGCAATGTTGGCTGCATTCTCCGAACGCTCCCTCCCACAATGCAAATATTGAGTGTGAGTTAATATCTACCCAGCTGTGCAAAAAACAGCAGAATGAAGATCGACTGCAAGATTAGTGAGAGCACCACCTCTATGTGGGCAGCCTGACATGACATGCACTAGACAGCAGGTATTGCTGTAAGGTGAACTGGTGTAAAGATCTCAATATTGAGGGATGATGACTCATCACAGTCATATACATAGTTCTTTTTTAGTTAGAAGGACCTGACAAAAATAATCTTATCACCGGAGGTCCCAGTGATCTGTGAGTGAATTTAGCAAAAATAGTTTAATATCCCTGCAGCACCCCCACAGGTGAAATGAAGTATTACATGGTGCCTATTAAAACCAATGGGTTTATGTGTAATGAACAAACAGGTCACCAGAAGTAGCGACCGTATACAGGACAACCAGTGTAATTAGGATCCCAACATTTTGTAGGTCTGGAGGACTCAAGCCACCACTGGCGATGACCAAATACAGAACAACCTGTGTAATTAGAATCCCAATACTTTGTGTGCATGGATGAGACAGTCCACTAGTAGTAGAGACCAAATACAAGACAACTGTATAATTAGGATCTCAACATTTTTAGGTCTGGAAGAGACAAGCCATCAGTAGTGATGAGTCTGACCAAACACAGAACAACAAATGTAATTAGGATCTTAACGTTTTGTAAGTCTGGAACAAACAGGCCACCAGTAGTGATGACCAGACACAAGAAAACCCATGTAATTAGGATCTCAACATTTTGTAGTTTGGGAAGAGACAGGCTACCAGAAGTAACGACCATATATAGGACAGCCAGTGTAATTAGGATCCCAACATTTTGCAGGTTTGAAAGAGATAGGCCACTAGAAGTGACGACTACATACAGGACAACCCATGTAATTAGGATGCCAACATTTTGCAGGTTTGAAAGAGACAGGCCACCAGTAGTGATGACCAAAACAGGACAACCAGTGCAATTGCGATCCCAACATTTAGTATTCCAAGAAGAGACAGACCACCAGAAGTGATAACTGTCATGTGCCGAAGACCCAAGGCAGACCTCTGGGACGTCATGCAAACAGGACACAGGCAAAAAAGACCAAGGACCCACAGAGAACTTTATTACAAGTGTGATAAAAGCACATAACAGTGAGCAGGTTAGGCAATAGTCATAGCACTACCACAGAACCAAGTGCACCGGCAGACCAGAGGCAAAACCCAGAGAGCGGAGAGCCAATGAGCCCCGTTCTTCACAGAGGCCCTGGTGGTGGGGATGAAATGGGACGAGGGCTCACTGGTCGCACCTCCAGGAAGGTCCCTGTACACTTGGCCCCTACCTGCAAGGAACCACGCTGGTGCAAGCACCAGCGGAACAGACAGCTACGGGACTGGAACCCATACAAACACCGGACATGGAACAGACAAAAAAACTAACAGGAACCAGCCCAGAAGCAGATGCCTGGACCCCAAGCGGGATGGAAGCATGGCGGTCTCAGGTAGAGCTGCACACAGACTAGATATACACACAGATTATTAACAATTTTCAAGATAACCACTCCAAGTCAGAACCATCTACCTCTGCGTATATGGGTAAAATATTGTTTTCCACAGACAACTTCCCCCGCACTTGTTCCTGTGGAATATCAAAAATCACACCGATAGTGAAGTACTGCTATCATTAACCCCATGCACTCCTGGTATTATACTCACAAGAGCACATGGGTATACAAGCACATCAGACGAAAGCCATCATTACGAGCTCCTCTTATTATTTTCTTCCCATAGTCAATTCTACAGAAAATTCGCTATGATAGTAAAGCACTGTCACCAATGTATATATACAGATTTTTTATTATACTCACAAACGTCATTAGTGGTATGGACAAATCAAAAGAGATAAAACACAGAAGTCTTGCGCACGTCCGACCCAGGTTTCGCTCCAAGCTTCGTCAGGGGCATATACCTCAATCATCCGCACGAGTGTTTAAATATCCACCCAGTTTCCCTCACCCCTTTTTTTTCTCAAAAAATACTATTCTTAGATTGCCCAGGAGTAGCTTTCCGAGTGCCTGGACACAAATGGACAGTTAGTGCGCATAGTGGAAAAACCTAAAACTTGTCAGAAGAGTATCCTGCAAATAATGAAGCAGATGTGTTTGCCTGCCACAAGAAAGATCGCCCCTTAAAGGATAGCTCATAGTAACCAGATATATCAGCATACTTTAGTACCAGAGTGCTATAGAGTGAACTTGGGATTACCACCAGGATCCTTGCCTGTAAAGTATCAGCATTAGAAGAATCAATCCATTGGCAACTGCCACTAACTAATAATAGGATTACCAGTGAACGTATTATTATTTGTGCTATACAAAACGCTTTCCATTGATGAACTGTACCAACTACTACTCTCAACATTTGCACCTAACGGTGCTGGCGTCACGAACCAGGGGCCAAGCCACCAAAGCACCTTACACCCATTACCATCAAGGGCACCTCAACTTCCATCTGGCTGGTGTTCCCTGTAACCGAGAGTGCCCCAGAGGATTTTGTGCTGTCTTCGCTTACACTGTACGCCGGCCCAGGGAGGCATCTGCTAACTGTGAGTACATGAACTATTGCACCCATCGGCCCACCGTGAGCCTCACGTGTTTTCCCCTGTGGTTTGGTATGCTGCAAGTTCACAGAAGACACCGCAGCCAGCACGCAGCCCCAAGCAACCAGCATACAGAGGTGGCAGCCTGCAGCCAGTACGTTAGAGGGCATTCAGCCAGCCTACACGGACACAGCTGTCACAGTGAACCGCACCGGGACAATAACCATATACAGTAACAGGACAATTAGGATCTTAACATGTTGAAGGTCTGGAAGAGTCAGGACACTATTAGTGATGACCAATACACATTCAGATGAAGCAGTTGTATTTGCCATGCTTCCTGACCATCGTACAGTACATGGTATGCTCTACACCAGGGCTGGCCAACCTGCGGCTTTCCAGCTGTTGTAAAACTACAACTCCCACCATTCCCTGCTGTAGGCTGATAGCTGTAGGCAGTCTGGGCATGCTGGGGGTTGGCCAGCCCTGCTCTACACCCTGACCTCCTGGTTTTCACATATATACTGCTGGGGTATAATTTATAACAAAATGAATATGTCATCTATATATAATTATGAGAATATTGAACAGAAAACAAATAAATAGCACTCAATGCCAATCAGTTCATGTAAAGGAGACGTATGAAATTTTCAGGGGCAATATAAAGATTTCCTAAATTCCCCAAATCAAAATATTCCCATAAAATCTATGGAGATGTCTTCCACAGGGACGTCACCACAGGTCCTTTAGCCGGCAGCTCATGATCAAGAGGAGAAGGTGAGTTAATTATTTTTTATTTTTTAACCCTCAATTGACCACCTACTATGCAGTCTGTATTAAAGAATGCTATTATTTTCCCTTATAACCATGTTTTAAGGGAAAATAATACAATCTACACAACCTTGAACCCAAACCTGAACTTCTGTGAAGAAGTTCGGGTCTGGGTACCACAGTCGGTTTTTTTATCACGCGCGTGCAAAACACATTGCACCCGCGCGATAAAAACTGAACATCGGAACGCAATCGCAGTCAAAACTGACTATAATTGCGTACCTACTAGTGCGGGTTTGCCGCAATGCATCGGGACGCATCCGGACCTAATCCGGACACGCTCGTGTGAACTCAGCCTTACTCACCAAACCTAGCTTCTGCTTTCGATATTTCACTCCTTTCCTCGCTGCCTCCAAGAGTTTGCCATTGGCCAGGAATTTCTTATACATTTCTGTACATCAGGGACTGCTGAAAGGGCCTTCACAGTAGTTATTAACCCCTTTCAGTCCCCTCTGCACAGTAGTTATTTATTCCCCCCTTTCAGCTCCCAAAGTAGTTATTAACCCCTTTCAAAATCAGCAGTGCCAGCCCAGTAGCCATTCACTTTCTTATAACTTATTTCCCCCCCTTGCACAGCAGTTATTACAGTCCCCCATTCACAGACTTCCCCCCTTTCAGTTTCAGCAATCCCCGACCACAGCAACAACGCAGTCTTTCAGCACGACCACCTTAAACTCAACGCAGCTGCGCTCCTCAAAGTCTGTTACTTCCTTCCACTTTCCGCCGCGCCTTCAAACCAGAATTGACTGGCGCGAATCTGCAGGCAGCTCTGCAGGGTGTCACGCATAATGTCAGTGCGCTGAGCGCTCTGCGCTTTTAGTGATTTTGATGTGACATGTGAGTGATACTTAAAGTCCCCCGTATTAGTAGTCGCCAGACTCGCACAAAAAAGGAGGACTTCTGTCCTTGTGCCGGAGTCTAAAAACCGGACTGTCCGGCCTAAAACCGGACGTCTGGCCACCCTATATACAATAGGTGGCACTAGCAAAAAATTATGTGAAAGTCTCATTATAGGACAAAAAATAAATAAAAAATTGCTAATATAATTTGTAAAAAATATTTTGGGGAAATGTTGAGATGAAAATACAAACATTGTAGGTGGTCCTGAAGCCCCTAAATGTCGTGGTATTATAAGGAAGACAAAGTCAATGGGTGAAAACTAAAAAAAAGATGTAAAAAAACCTTCAGCAATTAAGTAGTCCTACAATCAGAGTTTTTAGCAGATAAATCATTGCCGATGTGCATCTACAGACTTGGGGTCGTAGCTAGAGGGTCTAATGGGGCATATGCCCCAAGTGCTAGGTGCCAGGGGGGCTCCAACAGGCCACTCTGCCTTTCTAGTATGTTTTTGTTTTTTAAGTATTCCTCATAGTATCTATACATCTGGTCTGTATCTGCAAACTTCTGACTTGTGCTTTATCTTCTGACTGATCAGTCACATTGTCCACCACAAACAGTCACAGTGACCAGAATAAAAGCCTCCACCCAAAATAACATCCTATATAGGGGGTCATGTACAGTATAAACCTAGTGCCAAATAAACCAATCAGATTTTTGACCATAAGCAATGCTCATCTGACAACCAAACTTGACAAACTATTGATATTTTTGGATTGACTCAACCATGGAACCTAAGCTTTATACCTGTATATGGCAACATTTGATCATCCTATCACCTCAGTGGCAAAATTTACCAAGCAATGCGTGGTGCTCAAATTTTTGGAGTTTGAGTCACTCTTGATTCTAAGTCAGGTTTACACATTTTGACCCCTCCTCAGCCGAAAGCACATCGCCATAGCGTTCTATACAGAAATGTGAGGGCTGCTGGTCATACAGGTTGCAATGTCTCCTTAGGCAGCTGTAGAGGTAGGGCCGTCAGAAATGTTGTGTCTAATCTGAATATTTAGGCCTTTTCCTTTCCACTGCAGGCTACAGTTAGGCCTCTTTCACACGGGCGTTGCATGTGAGGGCTGGATAGGATGCGGGTGCATTGCGGGAAAATGTGTGCGAGTGCAAAGCGTTTTTATGCGTTTTGCACGCGCGTGAGAAAAATCAGCATGTTTGGTACCCAGACCCAAACCCGGACTTCTTCACAATTCTGTAGATTTTTATATTTTCCCTTATAACATGGTTATAAGGGGAAATAATAGCATTCTTAGTACAGAATGCTAAGTAAATTAGGGATAGAGGGGTTAAAAAAAATATTAAACTCACCTAATCCACTTGTTCGCGAAGCCCGGGTTGTCTTCTTTGTTCTTCTTTGAGGACCTGGGAGTAAAGGACCTTTGGTGATATCACTGCACTCCTCATATGTTCCATCACATGGTCCATCACCATGGTGATGGCTCTGCGCTCATCACATGGTCCATCACCATGGTGATGGGCCATGTGATGAGCACAGTGACATCACCAAAGGTCCTTTTCCTCCCAGGTCCTCAAAGAAGAAGAATGAAGACAAGCCGGGCTTCGCGAACAAGTGGATTACGTGAGTTTAATATTTTTTTTAACCCCTCCATCACTAATTTACTTAGCATTCTGTATTAAGAATGCTATTATTTTCCCTTATAACCATTTTCATGTCTGGCCCTGTCAATCAAAGTGCAGGGGGTGCGGCCGTTGTAGTGAGAGCAGAGCCTCTAGGTGTAACGGCAATGCCCCCGTTGCTCCTAAAGGCTCATTTGCATATATTAAAACATCACATTTCTCAGCAATGCGGGCGCATACAGTACAGACCAAAAGTTTGGACACACCTTCTCATTCAAAGAGTTTTCTTTATTTTCATGACTATGAAAATTGTAGATTCACACTGAAGGCATCAAAACTATGAATTAACACATGTGGAATTATATACATAACAAAAAAGTGTGAAACAACTGAAAATATGTCATATTCTAGGTTCCTCAAAGTAGCCACCTTTTGCTTTTATTACTGCTTTGCACACTCTTGGCATTCTCTTGATGAGCTTCAAGAGGTAGTCACCTGAAATGGTTTTCACTTCACAGGTGTGCCCTGTCAGGTTTAATACGTGGGATTTCTTGCCTTATAAATGGGGTTGGGACCATCAGTTGCGTTGTGGAGAAGTCAGGTGGATACACAGCTGATAGTCCTACTGAATAGACTGTTAGAATTTGTATTATGGCAAGAAAAAAGCAGCTAAGTAAAGAAAAATGAGTGGCCATCATTACTTTAAGAAATGAAGGTCAGTCAGTCCGAAAAATTGGGAAAACTTTGAAAGTGTCCCCAAGTGCAATCACAAAAACCATCAAGCGCTACAAAGAAACTGGCTCACAGGCGGACCGCCCCAGGAAAGGAAGACCAAGAGTCACCTCTGCTGCGGAGGATAAGTTCATCCGAGTCACCAGCCTCAGAAATCGCAGGTTAACAGCAGCTCAGATTAGAGACCAGGTCAATGCCACACAGAGTTCTAGCAGCAGACACATCTCTAGAACAACTGTTAAGAGGAGACTGTGAATCAGGCCTTCATGGTGGAATATCTGCTAGGAAACCACTGCTAAGGACAGGCAACAAGCATAAGAGACTTGTTTGGGCTAAAGAACACAAGGAATGGACATTAGACCAGTGGAAATCTGTGCTTTGGTCTGATGAGTCCAAATTTGAGATCTTTGGTTCCAACCACCGTGTCTTTGTGCGACGCAGAAAAGGTGAACGGATGGACTCTACATGCCTGGTTCCTACCGTGAAGCATAGAGGAAGAGGTGTGATGGTGTGGGGGTGCTTTGCTGGTGACACTGTTGGGGATTTATTCAAAATTGAAGGCATACTGAACCAGTATGGCTACGACAGCATCTTGCAGCGGCATGCTATTCCATCTGGTTTGCGTTTAGTTGGACCATCATTTATTTTTCAACAGGACAATGACCCCAAACACACCTCCAGGCTGTGTAAGGGCTATTTGACCATGAAGGAGAGTGATGGGGTGCTGCGCCAGATGACCTGGCCTCCACAATCACCGGACCTGAACCCAATCGAGATGGTTTGGGGTGAGCTGGACCGCAGAGTGAAGGCAAAAGGGCCAACAAGTGCTAAGCATCTCTGGGAACTCCTTCAAGACTGTTGGAAGACCATTTCAGGTGACTACCTCTTGAAGCTCATCAAGAGAATGCCAAGAGTGTGCAAAGCAGTAATCAAAGCAAAAAGGTGGCTACTTTGAAGAACCTAGAATATGACATATTTTCAGTTGTTTCACACGTTTTTGTTATGTATATAATTCCACATGTGTTAATTCAGAGTTTTGATGCCTTCAGTGTGAATCTACAATTTTCATAGTCATGAAAATAAAGAAAACTCTTTGAATGAGAAGGTGTGTCCAAACTTTTGGTCTGTACTGTATGAACATGGGACCAACACAGATGCCTTCAGCTGCCAAGCGCACATGTAACAGGTCAGCCAGTGTCATAGGTGCAAATCTGCTGACAGATGCTCTTTAAAGCAATGGTGACACCAGAATTCCATTGCATATAATTTGAGTGTTGACCACTGGTATTAAAGTGATGGTCAATGGTACTGTGCTGTGCAAAACCTGCAGTCGTCTGTAACTTCTGGTGGTGACTTATTGGGTTGCACACACATTTTGATAGGTGTGAAACATCATGTATTCAGAGAAGGCCTAGCGAGTGCTGCTGCCTATGGCTTCTCTACTGTCCTTCAGACAATATTTTTATCCATGTCACAGTGCCACAGCCAGGAAACAGGAAATTCTCAATGAGTCGACAAGCTTGTGTCTTCAGCAAACATCCTACACGGTATGTCCTTTCATCACTGTAATGAGTGACTGAAGCGAGAGGGTGCAAAAAGATGGAGATGTGTCCAAAGATCATCGTGAGCAGACACTAAGGTACATGGAGCTCGTACTCAACAAGCCTCTGCAAAAAAGTCTCCAGAATAAATCCCCTCCTTAAAATATCCACAGAGGACAACTGGGCAGAGGATGCCTTTATTGACTATATTTACACAAGGTCTCATCACAGCAGGTTTGTTGGAGGTATGACCTGTGAATATCCACTGTATCTTGGTCTCCTGCACAAGCTCCAAATACAGTTGAACCCCTATCAGGCCCTGGCCTGCCTCTGTTAAAACCAAGTTTTTGCATCAATTTTCCTCCAATTTACATAAAGCTGTGGCAGAAATAACAAGGTTCTGTGCAAAGCGTGGTAAGTTCATAGAGGCTTTGCTGTGATTTTCTGCAAATTGCTCAAAACCAATGTGAATTTACCACAATTTGGAGATGCAGTTCTATGTACATTTCTGCAATATTGTGACAAAAACTCAACTAAAATGGGTGTAGGACCTTTTGTGAAATTGTTCACATGGCAAAGGTCCTGTACCAGCACCATGGAGAATGAAACAGACCGGGAAAAACAGAGGGGGAGTTGAGCAGAACGAGAGGGAGAATTCTGTGTAAGAGAGGAGGTCACTATGAGGAGCAATATGTGAGAAATGGGGGAAATTCTGGTGAGCAGAACGTGAGAAAAGGGGGGCATTTAGATCAATCTGTGGGAAGGTTGCATGGGGAGTTGTCTATGTAAGAAAGGGTCATGAAGAGTCTGTGTGAGAGAGAGGGCATGGAGAACAGTACTTCAAAATAGAAGGTCATAGGGAGCATTCTGTGAAAGGAGTATGGGGAGTGGACTGTGAGGGATACGCATGGGGAGCACTATGTAAGGAGGAGGCTTACAGCGAGCAGTCTGTGTGAGAGGGAGGGCCATGGGGAGCAGTCTGTGGAAGCATGGGGAGCAGTAGGTAAAGAAGATGGTTATGGGGAGCAGTCTGTGTGAGAGGGAGGGCCATGGGGAGCAGTCAGTAAAGAAGATGTTTATGGAGAGCAGTCTGTGTGAGAGAGAGGGCCATGGGGAGCAGTCTGTGTAAGTAAGTAGAAGCATGGGGAGCAGTCTGTAAAGAAGATGGTTACGGGGAGCAGTCTGAGTCAAAGAGATGTGTCCACAGACTGCTGACCATACCACCGTCATTCTAACACAGACTGCCCCCCCACGCATGATCTTTCTCACACAGACTTCTCCCCATGGACCCACTTACTTATACAGACTTCTCCCCATGGACCCACTTAGTTATACAGACTGCTCCCCATGGACCCATTTACTTATACAGACTGCTCGCCCTGATGGGGAGCAGTCTGTAAGGAAGATGCTAACAGGGAGCAGTCTGTGTGAAAGGGGTGGCCATGGTTAGAAGTCTTTGTAAGTAAGTGGGGACATAGGGGCAGTCTGTGTGAGAAAGATGGGATGTGGAGCAGCAGTCTATGTTAGAATGAAGGTGGTAAGGGGAGCAATCTGTGTGAGAAAGATGGGTGTGGGAGAGCACTATGTAAGTAAGATGCTTACAGGGAGCAGTCTGTATAAGTAAGTGGGTCTATGGGGAGCAGTCTGTATAAGTAAGTGGGTCCATGGGGAGCAGTCTGTATAAGTAAGTGGGTCCATGGGGAGCAGTCTGTATAAGTAAATGGGTCCATGGGGAGCAGTCTGTATAACTAAGTGGGTCCATGGGGAGAAGTCTGTATAAGTAAGTGGGTCCATGGGGAGAAGTCTGTGTGAGAAAGATCATGCGTGGGGGGGCAGTCTGTGTTAGAATGACGGTGGTATGGTCAGCAGTCTGTGTAAGTAACAAGGGGCATGGGGAGCAGTCTGTGAGAAAGAGGGGATCATGGGGAGCACTCTGTGTAAGTAAGAGGGACATAAAGAGTACTCTGTGTTACAAAGAAGGCGGCATGGGGGGCAGTCTGTGTAAGAAAGAGGAGGCATGGGAGCAGTCTGTGTAAGAAAGAGGAGGCATGGGGAGCAGTCTGTGTAAGAAAGAGAAGGCATGGGGCGCAGTCTGTGTAAGAAAGAGGAGGCATAGGGAGCAGTCTGTGTAAGAAAGAGGAGGCATGGGGAGCAGTCTGTGTAAGAAAGAAGAGGCATGGGGAGCAGTCTGTGTAAGAAAGAGGAGGCATGGGGAGCAGTCTGTGTAAGAAAGAGGAGGCATGGGGGCAGTCTGTGTAAGAAAGAGGAGGCATGGGGAGCAGTCTGTGTAAGAAAGCGGAGGCATGGGGGGCAGTCTGTGTAAGAAAGAGGAGGCATGGGAGCAGTCTGTGTAAGAAAGAGGAGGCATGGGAGCAGTCTGTGTAAGAAAGAGGAGCCATGGGGAGCAGTCTGTGTAAGAAAGAGAAGGCATGGGGCGCAGTCTGTGTAAGAAAGAGGAGGCATGGGGAGCAGTCTGTGTAAGAAAGAGGAGGCATGGGGAGCAGTCTGTATAAGAAAGAGGAGGCATGGGGAGCAGTCTGTGTAAGAAAGAGGAGGCATGGGGAGCAGTCTGTGTAAGAAAGAGGAGGCATGGGGGGCAGTCTGTGTAAGAAAGAGGAGCCATGGGGAGCAGTCTGTGTAAGAAAGAGGAGGCATGGGGGCAGTCTGTGTAAGAAAGAGGAGGCATGGGAGCAGTCTGTGTAAGAAAGAGGAGGCATGGGGAGCAGTCTGTGTAAGAAGAGGAGGCATAGGAGCAGTCTGTGTAAGAAAGAGGAGGCATGGGGAGCAGTCTGTGTAAGAAAGAGGAGTCATGGCGAGCAGTCTGTGTAAGAAAGAGGAGGCATAGGGAGCAGTCTGTGTAAGAAAGAGGAGGCATGGGGAGCAGTCTGTGTAAGAAAGAGGAGGCATGGGGAGCAGTCTGTGTAAGAAAGAGGAGGCATGGGAGCAGTCTGTGTAAGAAAGAGGATGCATGGGAGCAGTCTGTGTAAGAAAGAGGAGGCATGGGGAGCAGTCTGTGCACAAAAAAATGTAGTAATGGGGAAACAGTCAGTGTGAGAGAGACAGAGCATGTCCAGTGGTCTCTGTGAGAAAAAGGGGAGAATGGGGAGCAGTCTGTTGGTGATGTGGGGTGCACTGGAGGCACATGGGGAACTATGAGATGCTTGTTTGTGTGTTGTAAGTAGTGTGTGAGTGCAGTATTTATTTAGTGTAGTATTTGAGCAGAGTGTATATAATGTTTGTGTGAGTTTTTTATTAGGTCTGGTCTGAGGTCGGAGTAGTGAGGGGAATGACCACGTAAAGCTGATTTAGTGTGTTGTGAACTATTTGCAAGCAGTGAGCTGCTTTGTGATGTAATTAGTAATATACAAAAAAATGTAATACAGAAAATGTATGAATTACAAAGTAATCAATATGTAACCTCAAACAGGACAAAAAATGCAATTTCCCACATAACACCAGGCCTTATACAACCATGGAAATGAAAAAATAAAGTTATGACTGCTTAAAGGGAACCTGTCACCAGTTTTATGGTGTCCTAACTAAGGGCAACATAAATAAGTGACTGATTCTCTTAGCCAAATGCCGGGTCACTTTCTTTAATTGACCCAGTCAATCTGCCAACATCTTGTATTAAAAAGCTCCAGCTGATAATGATGAGTCCTGAATATTCATCAGCTCCTGACTCTCCCCGCCCACCTGCTGCTGAATGACAGTTATTTTCCATATGACTCAGCAGCAGGTGGGCAGGGGAGTGGCTATAGCTCTGAATTAAATATACGCCGGACTCACTGACATCACGCTGGACTCAAATCAGCTCATTAGCATGCGGCATCTTTGTGTGTATATTATGAGGTAACCATCTGTCACACCAGTAAGTGAATACATCTAAGGTACTTTTTAGTAGTTCATGATTGTATATAATTAGTTAGATCATAATCAAATATCCACATGACAGGTTCCCTTTAAACATGGACGATAAAAACTGAAATAATTGGATGGTCATTAAGGGTTTATCTAGCAGCTAAAATAATAGGGCAATGTCCTTTATCTAAATGAGGACCTTCAATTGTACAGGGGATGAATAGTTATGCAAGTGGCTTTTTTGGTTTTAGATTTTTTTAGGATTTTATTTATTTTCTTTAAAGGGATTGTCTCACCTCAGACATTGCGGTGGGACCTGCACCTATCTTTAGAATGGAGTCTGCAAAGCGAAGGAGGGCGCATGCGCAGCCACCCTCTATTCATTATTATGGGAGCACTGAAAATTGCAGAGCACTGGGTCGGCTATTTCTGTCAGTCCCATAGAAATGAATTTCAATAGGACTGACGCATTTTCAACACTCCCATAGAAATGAATGGAGGGCGGCCGCGCATGCGCAGTGTGCCTTCCTTCACACCTCCGTTCTAAGGAAAGACATTGGGGGTAAATTCTAGTAATATGCCCCCAATGTCTGAGGTGAGACAACCCCTTTAAAGTGTACCTGTCAGCAGGATCAACCCCATTAAACCAGGAAAACTTCCTGGTACGGTTGATCGAGCTGTCTTGTGAAAATCAGTTGAGGCATTTATTATTTTATTCTTCAGGTGCTCTATAAATACGGTGTTCATTCTGAACAGCATAATTCGTAGATCAATCTCCAGCTGCCTTTCTATTATAAAGCTGTCTGTCTGCAGCCACCACTAGGGGGAGCTCAGTGTATAGGAATTTATGTATTTACCATTGATTTAGTTGGAATAGGTTAGCACTAAGCTCCCCCTAGTGGTGTCTACATAAGAATGCAGTGCTTTTACATTGGGTACAGAAAGAAGTTCAGCTCGGGACCTCCTCCTCCCCCATGAGCTCCATAGCAGTCATGTGGTCTGCCGCCATTGAAGGTAAGACACTACATAGAGCAAATGAGGACTTAAAGTCGATTGTAGAATGTATGCACTGAGGGAGTGTAAATCAGAACATTGGCCCTGGTGACTGGGTTTTACTGTTGGCGACTGTTTCCAATAGGAACTAGGTGAACTAGGACTGCAGCTCTGGAGTATAATACAGGATGCAACTCAGGATCAGTACAGGATAAGTAATGTAATGTATGTACACAGTGACTGCACCAGCATAATAGTGAGTGCAGCTCTGGAGTATAATACAGGATGCAACTCAGGATCAGTACAGGATAAGTAATGTAATGTATGTACACAGTGACTCCACCAGCAGAATAGTGAGTGCAGCCCTGGAGTATAATACAGGATGTAACTCAGGATCAGTACAGAATAAGTAATGTAATGTATGTACACAGTGACTGCACCAGCAGAATAGCGAGTGCAGCTCTGGAGTATAACACAGGATGTAACTCAGGATCAGTACAGGATAAGTAATGTAATGAATGTACACAGTGACTCCACCAGCAGAATAGCGAGTGCAGCTCTGGAGTATAATACAGGATGTAACTCAGGATCAGTACAGGATAAGTAATGTATGTACACAGTGACTGCACCAGTAGAATAGTGAGTGCAGCTCTGGAGTATAATAGGGGATGTAACTCAGGATCAGTACAGGATAAGAAATGTAATGTATGTACACAATGACTCCACCAGCAGAATAGTGAGTGCAGCTCTGGAGTATAATACAGGATGCAACTCAGGATCAGTACAGGATAAGTAATGTAATGTATGTACACAGTGACTGCACCAGCATAATAGTGAGTGCAGCTCTGGAGTATAATACAGGATGCAACTCAGGATCAGTACAGGATAAGTAATGTAATGTATGTACACAGTGACTCCACCAGCAGAATAGTGAGTGCAGCCCTGGAGTATAATACAGGATGTAACTCAGGATCAGTACAGGATAAGTAATGTAATGAATGTACACAGTGACTCCACCAGCAGAATAGCGAGTGCAGCTCTGGAGTATAATACAGGATGTAACTCAGGATCAGTACAGGATAAGTAATGTATGTACACAGTGACTGCACCAGTAGAATAGTGAGTGCAGCTCTGGAGTATAATAGGGGATGTAACTCAGGATCAGTACAGGATAAGAAATGTAATGTATGTACACAATGACTCCACCAGCAGAATAGTGAGTGCAGCTCTGGAGTATAATACAGGATGCAACTCAGGATCAGTACAGGATAAGTAATGTAATGTATGTACACAGTGACTGCACCAGCATAATAGTGAGTGCAGCTCTGGAGTATAATACAGGATGCAACTCAGGATCAGTACAGGATAAGTAATGTAATGTATGTACACAGTGACTCCACCAGCAGAATAGTGAGTGCAGCCCTGGAGTATAATACAGGATGTAACTCAGGATCAGTACAGGATAAGTAATGTAATGAATGTACACAGTGACTCCACCAGCAGAATAGCGAGTGCAGCTCTGGAGTATAATACAGGATGTAACTCAGGATCAGTACAGGATAAGTAATGTATGTACACAGTGACTGCACCAGTAGAATAGTGAGTGCAGCTCTGGAGTATAATAGGGGATGTAACTCAGGATCAGTACAGGATAAGAAATGTAATGTATGTACACAATGACTCCACCAGCAGAATAGGGAGTGCAGCACTGGAGTATAAGACAGGATGTAACTCAGGATCAGTACAGGATAAGTAATGTAATGTATGTACACGGTGACTGCACCAGCAGAATAGTGAGTGCAGCTCTGGAGTATAACACAGGATGTAACTCAGGATCAGTACAGGATAAGTAATGTAATGTATGTACACAGTGACTCCACCAGCAGAATAGTGAGTGCAGCTCTGGAGTATAATAGGGGATGTAACTCAGGATCAGTACAGGATAAGAAATGTAGTGTATGTACACAGTGACTCCACCGGCAGAATAGTGAGTGCAGCTCTGGAGTATAATACAGGATGTAACTCAGGATCAGTACAGGATAAGTAATGTATGTACACAGTGACTGCACCAGCAGAATAGTGAGTGCAGCTCTGGAGTATAAAACTGAATGTAACTGAGGATCAGTACTTCATTAGAATGTATACGATGAACTCAGTAATAAATCATTAAGCATTGACAGGTGAAAGAATTTTATTATTCATCCCATTGCATTCTTCTGAGCTGCTTCCGGGTTTGGGATACTCAGACCCACCCCCACTTCAGTTTCCCTTTTATAAACAGTAAAGTAGTGTTCAATATTAGACATATCCTTTAAGCTATGTTGCCAATCCGGGCATATGGAACAAAAAACAATCCTCCTCAGGGACAGCGTGCCCCCGCAGACAGGTTTAGCTTACTGCTTCAGTGTCAGTCTCCAAACTAATGAAGGTTAATTAGGAGGGTCCCAGAGGAAAGGGACTGTGACTTATTGCACCAGACACCACTAGTCTCAATGTGATTAGCAGATCTCATACGGTATTAACCCTGTAACGAACCTTTAAAAGATTTCTTGTCACCACCTTCTTTTAACTCCTAGGCTGTAACCTAGTGGATTCCTTCAGACAATTCTAGGGGATTCTGCTGTATAATGGGGGGCGGCACAGCAAAGAGAAGTTGCGCTCTATAGATTATATGCTGCTTAATAGCCAATCACATGGTAGTAGAGCTGCTTATATATCACGTGACAAGCAAAGGAAAACTCCTCTGCCTCGGACTTCACTCAGGGGCCCAAACATACAAATCACGGCCCAAATACAAAACAGCCGCTAGTCCTCTTCGAGCATATCCACAACTTTCATCTTCTCATATTGAAAATAATGGCTGGATTTTAACAGCACTGGTGGTCTAGGGCAGTGAGGGGGGTTAATGATTACATCCTACATGGGTTAAGGCAGTAAAATGGTTAATGTTAACATCTTTGTTGGGCTAATGTAGTAAAAGGATAAATGATAACATCCCTGATGAGCTAGGGTAGTACATGTGCTAACAAAAGCATCTTGTTGAGCTAAGGTAGCAATCCTGGTGGGTAAGGGTGGTAAAAGGGTTAATGCCAATATTCCTGCTAGTCTGGATAGTAATTGGGCTCATGATAACATCTTTGGTGGGCTAGGGTAGGAAAAGGTTTAATGAGAATATCCATAGTGGCCTGGAAAGTAAATGGCTTAATGATCCTTGGAGGGTAGTAAATGGGTTAATGATAACATTCCTGGTGGGCTAAGGTACTAAAAGGGTTAATAACAATTTCCCTGATGCAATGGATAGTAAGTGGGTTAATGATAAGTTCCCTGTTGGGCTAAGGTAGTGAAAGGTTTTATAAAAAAAAATATACCTGGGTGCCTGGATAGTAAATGGCTTAATGATAGCATCGCTGGTGGGCTAGGGTAGAAAAAGGGTTAATGACAAATCCCTGGTGGGCTGGGTGGTACTGTATATAGGTTAAATGGGTTGTCTTACTTCAGCAAATGGCATTTATCATGTAGAGGAAGTTACCCACTTAACTAATGTATTGTGATTGTCCATATTGCCTCCTTTGCTGGCTCGATTCAGTTCTCCCTCGCATTATACACTGCTCGTATCCAGGGGTTATGACCACCTTACAATCCAGCTTCGGTGGTCATACTTGCACACAATAGGAAAAAGCGCTGCCCTCTCTGGTGGTAGTGCGCACAGGCCAGCACTTTTTCCTATAGTGTGCAAGCATGACCACCGAAGCTGGATTGCAAGGTGGTCATAACCCCTGGATACGAGCAGTGTATAATGCGAGGGAGAAATGAATCCAGACAGCAGAGGAGGCAATATGGAGAATCACAATACATTAGTTAAGTGCCTTGTATTAACTTTCTCTACGTGATAAATGCCATTTGCTGAAATGACACAACCCCTTTAATAATAACATTTCTGGTGGACTAGGGTAGTTAAAGGGTTTAATGATAATACCCCTAGTGGGCTGGGTAATAAATGGGTTAATGATACTATTCCTAGTGGGCTTGGGTAGTAAAATAGTTCATGATAATGTAGTGTCCCACTAGGTAGGAGTGGGCACTACACAAGGGTCAATTGGGTAACTTGTTACTTCTGCTCACAAGGGACAGTGATGTTATCTTTATCCATGCATTGTAATGTATTTCCTGTGTGTTTTTGCATTGGTATGTTTCCCTGTTCATGTTTATCAGGCCTAGTGGGGTGTAATTAGACATCCTAGACACTAGATGGAGATAGGGAGCCCCTAGTATAAATGTCCAGGCCCAGACAGGGAGGGGTTAGGTCATAGTCAGGAGTCTGTGGAGACAGAAGTGAGAAGGCACCAGCCCAGGATATGCTGAGGGCCTCCTCCTGACATGCAGCTGGACAGTCCTGGTTCCTAGCTGCACCAGGAGGCTAGAAGGAGTACAGCCTGCTTGGAGACCGAGTGTATTCCAGGGGACTAGAGGAGTCAGCTAGTCAGCCTGAAGCTCCTGAGGCTAAGCTTAGCTCAGTCGAGATACCCCAGTAGTAGGAGAGCACCTCCTGGGAGCAACCTGCAGTTTCCCTACCAAGAGAGGATAACACAACCAAGTACAGATAAGTAACCTGATGGGCAGAAGTACTATAAAGTGAAGAGCAAGGGTCTATACTGGAGGAAGGAATTTATACCAAGGATTAAAGCCAACAATTAGGCATCCGGGCCTTGGGATCCAGCCAGCTAGAATAGCTGAGGGGATAGAGCAGCATTGCACTGCAAAGCATTGATTCGTTTGCCCTCCAAGTATCTTGCATGATTAATACCTGCCATCATTGTGAAGTAAGCCTGCTTGGGACGTATTGTTCAAGGGACTGCATCATCATCATTAACCACTGTAATTGACTGTACAAAGTTGGACTGTTTTCAAGTAAAGCAACGTTTGGTTCACCATACATTCTGTGTACCTCAATTACTATTTCTACCAACCGGTGTGCCACCGTTACAGGCACTGGCGTCACGATCCTTAAAGGGACCTTGCCTCAGGCACTCTAAACACCTGCAACAACCAGGGCACCTCACCCAACATCAGGCCAGGTCTCTACACCCAGAGTGTGCCCCAGAGGAACTAGTGTCTGCCTCTCATTCACTGCTGCATGCCTGCCCAGGGTCCTCCAAAAAGTGAGTAACCCTCGATTGCCCATAACCGTGACCTCACTGTCGCTATACCCTGCAGGTCTGGCGTGCTGCAATAACATTTGTGGTGATCTAGGTTAGTAAAGAGATTAAAGATAACATCCTTGGTGATGCTTCATGCACACCAGTGTGTGCCGGCCGCGCCTGTATTGCGGTCCGCATTATACGGCACCAGCCGCGTGTGCACCGTTTCATGGATGCGAACCCATTCACTTGAATGGGTCCACAATCTGAAAGAGGGGAAGATGACGGAAGCACTATGGAGTGCCTCCTCACCGCAAAAAAATAGAACATGCTCTATTTTTTTTGCGGTGCAGACGGATCACGAACCCTTTCAAGAGCAGACAACTTGGTGTAGTGGAGCTATAGGCCCGATTCAGCAGAAGTGGAAAACCAGTGTAGCTGAGCATTTATAGCTGTAGTTACTGGCGGGTGGTGCCTGCGAGTTAATGTAGCAGAGCTGATATAACAAAGTTCTGGAAACTGATGTAGCTGTGCTGATGCAGCAGAGCTGAAGACTGGTATAAAAGAGCTGCTGGTGCAGCAGAGCTGAAGACAAGTATAGTAGAGCTGACAGTGCAGCAGAGTTGAAGACTGGCATAGCATGCTGATGATGATGCAGCAGAGCTGAAGACTGGTATAGAAGAGCTGACGATGCAGAGTCACTGGTAACAACAGCAGTATGCTCCATGGTGCGGGCCAGACAAAACTCCTTAGGCCTCTTTCAAACGAGTGTGACGGATTAGGTCCGGATGCGTTCAGGATGCATTCAGTTAAAAACGTGCGATTCTGGTAGCAAATGGAGTCCGTTTTGTCTGCAATTGCGTTCAGTGTTTGCGTTTTTTCCGGAGGAAGACATGCGTTTTTTAACGCGTGTGAAAAAAACCGCAACCATCCTCTAGAGTCACATGTTCATTTGGAACACATATGAAAACCTGCAGCATGCTCATCTGTTTGGGAAAGCTCCATTTTATGTGGATATAAGGCTATTTTTACACTAGCGGCAAGGAACTCCGGAAGGCTGTTCCGAAGGGTGAACAGCCTGCCGGATCCATGCTGCCGCTGGTGCACGCATGCCCCCGGACTACCACTCCGGCCCCATTGACTACAATGGCAAACATTTTGAATTTCGAATGGGATAGTGAGGGCAAGCTGTGCCAACATTTGGTTGCGACTGCGAGCTGCTGTGCTGCCACAACCAACAAGGCGGCAGTGACTTCAGATTGCCCAGGGTTTCCTGGAGAGGGCACTATTCCCCAACTGTTTTGGTGCCCATTGACGGGAAGCACATACGGGTGAAGAAGCCGCCGAACTCAGGGTCCCGATTCTATAATTATAAACAGTTTTTCTCTGTAGTTTTGTTGGATATCGGGGCCTATGGAGGTTCGGCTGATGCTCGCATCTTCCTGGCTTCCAGAATGGGTCGGTGGCTTCAGTCCAACCAACTGGACAGTCCCCAGCCAGCTCCTCTTCCTGGCTCCTATGTGATAGTTGGCGATGAGGGGTTTTGCTTTATCGCCAAACCTCATGCGTCCTTTCCCCAGGCGAGGATTGGATGAGAAAAGGCGCACATTCAACTATCCCTTAGGCCTCCTGCACACGACCGTAGGTGTCCCGTGGCCGTATTGCAGACCGCATTTGCGGATCCGCAATACGCGGGCACCGTTTCGTGTGTATTCCGCATCACGGATGCAGACCCATTCACTTCAATGGGTCCGCAAATCCGGAGATGCGGAACAGAAGCACTACTACGGTTTCGTCCCGTACTTCCGTTCCGCAAAAAGAACATGTCCTAACTTTTTGCAGAACGGCCGGATAACGGACCCATTAAAGTGAATGGGTCCGCGATCCGCCGCGGCTGCCCCACAGTCGGTCTTCGTGCATTGCGGCCCGCATTTTGCAGGAGGTCTTAAGCAGGGCCAGAAGGTTTGTAGAGTGTGCCTTCGGGATCTTAGCCAGCAAATGGCGTATATTTATTTCGCCTATCCAGCTGGCCACAGAAAATGTGAATAATATTATAAAAGCTTGTGTAGTTCTCCATAACTAGGCTCGCATGTATGAGGCCACTCCTGATGAAGATGCGGACGTCTTTACAGCAGCAGCCCATGGAGACCCCTCTCAACGTGGAAGAGCTGGTTCAGCAGGACTGAGAGTGAGGGAATTATTTTCCGACTATTTTATGTCTCTCATTCCCTTTTCAGCAATCTTCACGTGGAGCAACATAATATTTTTTTCCGTCCCCCTCAAGCTGACTATACAATGTATGTATCATGGATGGATAATTTTTTTTAGTTAGTATACAGTATTTAAATTTTTTTAGTTAGGGATATATGTGTGAAATATGTGTGAAATATAAACTAATCCCTCATTATTACAATATAATTATGGGAGAGGCTTAAACTGTGATGAGGGGGGAACCGCTTCCCCTGACCTAGCTGGCTGTGTTGTGCCGGAAGCCGGGAGCGAGGGTAAGCCTAGTAGTGGGCAAAAATAGACGAGGAGAGCAGAGTAGTGACCAAAAGCCTTTAATTCCACTCAGAGAGCAAGACTACAAAACGCCTGGGAAATCTCTACATTCGGGTTCGGGATGTATCTCGTGAAGCAAGAAGAGCGCCAACGACCCATGCATTTAATCACGTGCGCCAGGACCCCGTTTTTTGATGCTGAGGACGCGGCCCCGATTCGGAGCGAGTGTCCTGTGATGGCCAGCGGGTTATAACCGAGACCTGAGTCCAGCGTTCTGATGTGGGACACGAACTGGATTGACGTCAGGGGCCCCCCACGCCAAGGAAGCAGCGAGGCATCTAGGGGGGCATCTTGCAACAGGGCTAGCAATTGACGGAGGACCATGACCGGGCACCAGTCGTTGGAGGTTTTAAAAAACCTGACCTCCGAGGGTGGCCCATGCTGATTGGCCTTCGTGGAAGGGAGCCAGAGGACAAAATGGTCATGGGCCCAGGACAACTGCCGCACCTGCAACCCCTGACGTTTAGGGGAGGTGCTGGTGAACTCACCTGGCCTGAGGAACCCGTAAAACCCGAGATACATGGCTGCCTTAATAATTAAACTAGGAGAGTGCCCAAAAGGAAGTCCATCCAGCGCGGACGAGAGTCGCCTAAACATCTCGCCGGAGACAGGCTGCCTACGGGCGGGAGGGGCGTCCCCGCACTTCTGGATCCCCCTAAGGGCCGCTTTAACTGCCTGCACTGAAAAAATAGAAGCTCCATTCGGGTTATGAAGCATGGCGCAGTGCTGTATCCCCGCTAGGTAAAGCTTGATGGTGTTAAATGACAGCCTGAGATTGCGGTGACAGTGGGCTATAAATGCCAGGGTGTAGGAGACATCGTCCAAGCCACCTTGCGGGTGGGACCTGGCAAAACCTTTGTAAACCTTGACACCGGCTTGGTAGTTCCTGATGGTATTGGAGGAGAGGGAATGCTGAACCATGTTCCTGGCGTGAGCAAGGAGGGACTCTAGTCCATCACTAGAGACTGGAAGACCGGAAGGGGGAACCCCGAGGGGTCCGCTCCTGGCAGCACCTGAAAAAAGAGGGGGAAATTAAATCGGGACAGGGCATCTGCCGCCACGTTCTCGAACCCCGGGATATGGCTGCAGAACACATGGAAATTATAAGTGAGGGAGAGCCAAACTAGTCTGCGCAGGAGGGACATGATCCTGGGGGATTTAGCCCGACCTTTTGTGATGATGTCCACCAACGCTTGGTTATCGGTGATGAACATCACCGGTGTGTTCGCCCAGCGATCACCGCCACGATGGGGTAAAGCTCCAGGAGGGAAGACGAACCCAGATTTTCGGCGACTGACCGGATTTCTACGGGCCACTGGCCAGCTATCCAATGGGACACAAAAATAGCGGCATACCCCCGGACGCAGCAGCGTCCGAGAAAACGGTGGGGTATGGCGGTGCCCATGACGGTACGAATAGGGAGATCCCGTTCCAGGAGGATAGGAACAGGGACCACATGGCCAAGTCCGCCCTGGCATGGCTGTCCAAGTGGACGATGCTGCTCTGGTCAGGAGCCGAAGGCAACAGCTGGAGCAACCTGGAGGTGAAAGCCCTGCCCTGGGGCATAATTCTGGAGGCAAAGTTGAAACGCCCCAGCAGGGATTGGAGCTCCACCCTGGACAGATAGCCCACGGACATGGCGTGGGAAATTGCCGCACGGCAACTCGCCAGTTTTTCCTCCGGGAGGCTGGCTGGCCTCCATCCGGATAGAATCCAGGGTGATGCCGAGGAACGTCACCCTATGGGCGGGGCCCTCAGTTTTTGCGTGGGCTATCGGGACCTGCAGGCTGGAAAAAATTTGGAGAAGAGTAGCCAGGTTGCCCGACCCGCCTTGTGGACCCTCGATGATCAGGAAGTCATCAAGGTAGTGGATGACCGTGGGTAATCCGCCATGGTGGATGAGGATCCAGTGCAGGGCCTTGGCAAATTGGTCGAACAACCAAGGGCTACTCTTCGACCCAAACGTGAGCCTGTTCGCGAAATAATAGCTATTGGCCCATCTAAGCCCGTAGTAACCCCATAAGTGCGGTTTAACGGGGAGGAGCTTGAAAGCGTCCGAGATGTCCGCCTTTGCCAACCAGGAACCCCTACCGGAGTTTACTATATCTTTAATCGCCTCGTCTATAGAGGAATATTTAATGGAGAACTCCTCGGATGGAATGAGCGAGTGGAGACTGGGGACGGCAGAGGCATGAGGCGCGGACAGGTCATAGATTAACCTCTTTTTATTTGAATTTTTCTTGGACACCAGGCCAATGGGTTTGATGCGCCAGGAAGAAAACGGTATCTACTCAAGCGGCCCAATTAGGAAACCTTTGTCGACTTCTGCCTGGAGCAACTCCTCAACTGCTGCCGACCTCTGGTTGCCGCCTTCCCAAGACGTCTGCAGCAGGGCGATGAGGCCCGTGTGAAAGCCCTCTGCGAAACCGGACAGCAAGAATTGCACAAACCCCCTGTCGGGGTGGCCCTGCAGAAGGATTCCAAGGAGGTCGAGGTCAATGTCAGATAGTCATAGCTGCCTCGCAGACCTCTTGGGACAGGCGGGACGCGGGTGAGCCCTGAAACACCGCGAGCAGATATGGAGGGCCCTGCAACTATTGAAGCCGCAACCGTTCATGTTATAATTGTTGCAGACCTGGCTCTTGCCCAGGTACACGATGGGCCTGCCCAGTTGGACAACAGGGTTGACCGCGTTCGGACACCAGTCCGAGGAATGGAAGATGGACTGGCACCCTGAGCAAGACGGGGCCCTGAGACCCGCGAAGTGGCGGCAGAACAATTCCATGTCTATATTTGCCCAGTTGGTGACGAACTGGAATTGAGCCAGGGCAGCCGCAGCCTTAGCCGAGAAGGAGCGGTGATAGTCATAGAATGACGAGCCACCATACTCATGCCCCAGATCGGTGACCAGATAGAGGTAGGAATCTAATTCCTCCCTTCTTGTAGGCTGGGCCGAGCACACGATATCCCTGAACAGGCTGAATGCCAAAACAAATTCCGGAATGGTGAGCTTTCGGTTCAGCCTTGCATCCTTGGCCCTCAGGAAAAGGGAGACGTCACCACAGTTGATGATCCTGTTCTCAGGGAGGTCCTGTGAGGCGATAAGGATGGACGCCAGGTTCACATCCTTTCCCGCCAGAATCTCCTTCTTAATGCCGTCCGGGATGAAATGAGCCGGGCCACTTGGGGAGTGAAAATGGCCGTACCTACGGAAGGCCGTCTGAGGAACCATGGACTCGGCCGGAGGGTAGGGCACCTGGGGGGGGGGGGGGGGGGGGCTGGGGCCCGGGACTCCAGTACCAAAACCCTGGACTGGGCATCAGTCACCATGCCGACCAAGGAGTCAATGGTGGCTTGCAGATGCCTCAATGACTGTCGAGTGTCCGTGGTGCCCGGCTGGACGCCTGACGGACCTGGGGTGGTCATCAACCACTTGTATAACTCAGCAATGAGCCTGGGAACCTTCCAGCTTCTCAGGGACGTGTTTTCCGGCTGGCCTGAGACGGACGTTCCAGGGAGAGACATGGTGTCCTCCACGTCTGAAGCATGTGACATGCTTAAACCTGTAAAGAAAGAAATGGTCCCGAATAACTATATGTGATCGAAACGTTGTACGACTGGTGCCTACGAGAAGGCTTGTGTCGGTCTGGGCAACGTACCTGGGCTTAGAGGCTACTACCTGTACTGATATGTTGGGTCACCTGACCTTGGTCCAAATGTCGCACAAGTGAACGGTCAGGACACGTTTCTGAGAGGACAAATCCATAAGGTTCGGAAGGAAAAGAGAACATAACTGAGGAGGGTGACAGGCCTGGGTGAACCAGGAGACAGAGGTAGGTATGAGCCTGGGCGATCCAGGAGACAGAAGTAGGTGTGAGCCTGGGCGAGCCAGGAGACAGAGGTAGGTGCGTGCCTGGGCAATCCAGGAGGCAGAGGTAGGTATGAGCCTGGACGAACCAGGAGACAGAGGTAGGTGCGTGCCTGGGCGATCCAGGAGGCAGAGGTAGGTATGAGCCTGGGCGATCCAGGAGACAGAAGTAGGTATGAGATAGGTGCGTGCCTGGGCGATCCAGGAGGCAGAGGTAGGTATGAGCCTGGGCGAGCCAGGAGACAGAGGTAGGTGCGTGCCTGGGCGATCCAGGAGGCAGAGGTAGGTATGAGCCTGGACGAACCAGGAGACAGACATAGGTGCGTGCCTGGGCGATCCAGGAGGCAGAGGTAGGTATGAGCCTGGGTGAACCAGGAGACAGAGGTAGGTGCGTGCCTGGGCGATCCAGGAGGCAGAGGTAGGTATGAGCCTGGGCGATCCAGGAGACAGAAGTAGGTGTGAGCCTGGCGAACCAGTAGAGGAGACAACAGCATATAACGTGAAAGTACATACATATAACACATGGCACTGTCGCCACCATAGAATAGATGACTGCAGTGAGCGTTTAGTGACCGCTGAATGGGTATGGCGTGCGATGATGACCTGGCCTACTCGTAGTGAAACCCCCAGTTTCTTTGAACACGGTACTGAAACTAGCGCCCTTCCAGCCCAGCAGGGACCCAGGGGCCCTCCCCCTAAATGAGGGACCGAGGATGACTTTGTCTTCCTCCCGCCTAGCGCTGCATGGCACGGCGGGAGTGCGTATGAGATGGCTTGTGATTGGAACCTACCGATTTTTTATTTTTATTTTTTTACTTTTTTTGGGTGTGTGTTTTTTTTTTTTTCTGGCTGTTTGTGGACATGGGCCTTTGTTGCCCAGGGGCTAGATACCCCTACTTACTACGTATGGCCTGTTTTGACGGGGGTGCCAGTCTGGCCTGGTTCGTAATGGAATGTGCAGGGGGGTGACCATGCGGACTGGCAGACTGGGGGACGGGGACCACCCGTCCTGAGTAGTAAGTAGGGCGGGAGACCTGGTTGTGGGGCCAGAATGAGGGTGTGTTTCGAGAAGGGGAGGGACCCAGTGGGGACAGGATTAACCCAGGCAGGAGCCACCGCACTGGAGCCGCCATGTCGCATGAATCAGCCGGGCCTGAATGAAGATTCCGGCGTGCGCTCCACTCTGGAACGCACGCCGAACACGTGACCAGGCCCGGCGGAGGGACTCCGGCGTGCGCTCCAAGCTGGAACGCACGCCGACCATGTGACCCGGAGCTCATGCCTGGTGGCGGATTTCCGGCGTGCGCTCCACGCTGGAACGCACGCCGGGCTGCAGCGGAGCCCTAAGTAAGGACGGGACGGGGAAGGCCGTGTGGAGGGGGGAACCCGCGGGCCGGACCCTGCCCCCCCTGCTGCCTCGGGAGGGAGTTGGATGGGGAAAAGAAAGGAAACAAACAAAAACAACTTGGGACAGGAATGTGTATCGGCATACGTTCCACGCTGGAACGCACGCCGACTCAGGGAGCCGGAGGTATGTGACCGCCGCTGAAGGAGCCCTTGTGGAGCATTGTTGCACAGAATTTACCTCTCCTGAAGACGTGAATGGCAGTGTATGAAAATTAAAAGAACCAGATGAAAGCAACTCACGACGTGCACGGATGCAGTACCAGAGCAAACGACTCCTTATCCAGACTGTGAACAGAAGCGCCCTGAGGAGCTGGGGGCTGGAGCTTAAGAAGGTAAGATGCCCCTCCCACAAATTCAGGCTGACTTTTCAGCCTTCCACTAAGGCTGGGTTCACACGGGCGTGTCCGGATTAGGTCCGGATGCGTCCCGGTGTATTGCGGCAAACCCGCGCGATTAGGTACGCAATTGCAGTCAGTTTTGACTGCGATTGCGTTCCGATGTTCAGTTTTTATCACGCGGGTGCAATGTGTTTTGCACTCGCGTGATAAAAAACCGACTGTGGTACCCAGACCCGAACTTCTTCACAGAAGTTCAGGTTTGGGTTAGTTGTAGTGTAGATTGTATTATTTTCCCTTATAACATGGTTATAAGGGAAAATAATAGCATTCTGAATACAGAATGCTTAGTACAAGGTCAATTGAGGGTTAACTCACTCCTCTTCATCGCGCAGTTCCCGGTCTCTTCTGATGAGCTGTCGGCTAAAGGACCTTTGGTGACGTCAGATCACATGCTCCAATCACATGGTACATCACCGTGGTGATGGACCATGTGATTGGAGCATGTGATCTGACGTCACCAAAGGTCCTTTAGCCGACAGCTCATCTACCAGACCGGGAACTACGCGATGAAGAGGACAAGGTGAGTTAATTTCTTTTATTTTTTTTTAACCCTCAATTGACCTTGTACTAAGCATTCTGTATTCAGAATGCTATTATTTTCCCTTATAACCATGTTATAAGAGAAAATAATACAGTGAATAGACTGTCACCTAGCAACCATGAGTGAAAATCGCACCGCATCCGCACTTGCTTGCGGATGCTTGCGATTTTCACTCAGCCCCATTCATTTCTATGGGGCCTGTCCTGCGTTACAAACGCAGAATATAGAGCATGCTGCGATTTTAAAGCATTGCAGAAGTGATGCGTGAAAAAAATCGCTCATGTGCACAGCCCCATAGAAATGAATGGGTCCAGATTCAGTGCGGGTGCAATACGTTCACCTACCGCATTGCACCCGCGCGGAAATCTCGCCCGTGTGAACTCAGCCTTAGTCAGCTTTACAATTTTCTTTAAATAAAATTACATTTTCTGTCTGTATTATTTTTTTTATTTGAAAAATAAACAAATCAAAAACTAGAGTCTGATCTGACAAGGAAAATATACAAAACATAATTACAAATTATAATAACGTCCTGGTGTGGCCGGGGGAACTTCACATTGAGAGGGCTGGTAAGTGCCCTGAGAAGAAGGTCCTAAGTGCTGGGGTGGAGCAGCCTGAGATGCGAAGGGACCTTGGTGCACATAGGATGTGTCACCAAGGTATTGCTGCCCATATTGTTGGGGTGGAGGGGCAAATGTTTGGCGAGGGGGAGGGTAGTGAGGAGCCCTGATGGGTACATGTGAAGGAGTCCTAGGTGGTGGCCCATTGATGTTCCGATGTAATCGCCAGTTTTCAAGGGCACGAAATACATGGGTGGGGTCATTTGGAGGAGTGGCTGCCTCCAGAACAATCCCAAGTGCGCCTTGGGTCCGCAGGTAAAGATCCACTGGCACTCTCTTCAAAAGAGGGCCCAGAGTACGACCATACATCTCATAAAGGTCCTCCTGGCAGGCTCGTGCAAGGTAGTCAAGCACCCGACTAATCACCTCCACTTCAACTGATGGCAAGTGAAGGTGCCGATTCCGCTGCAGGAGGGATGTGGGGCCTGGAGATGGTGGAAGGTCCTGCTTCTGCCATATCTTCTGTAGCCTGTGAAGGGGGATTCTCCTCCTCAGCTGCGGGAGAATGATTCTGGGCAGCCTGCTCACTCTCCTCTTCCAGGTTGTCCTCCGTTCTTCAATAGAGAAAGCATTTTTTTTAAATGGATTAATAATTAGCTTTGATTTTGGTCCATCCGATAATTTAATATACATTACAAAGCATATATGATTATATCATTTACTTACAGGCGCAGGTCCAGTATGTCACGAAGGAACATTAGTTGTTCCTTAAACATATAGGGCCTTTTCTTAAGTGGGCCCGACGCGCTGCGGCCTTGATGGGTCATTTCTTTACGAAATTGGTCCCGGCAGCTCCTCCATCTATTCTTGACTTCTTCAACTACAAACAAGTTAAAACAACCATTTTTGAAAAAATAAATTAAATACGGTATCACTACCATGTGCTAACCTAGGGGTGTCAGGCAAACTATGTCGTCTGTAGCATAGCACGTGTCAAACTATGTCATCTGTAGCATAGCACATGTCAAACGATGTCGTCTGTAGCATAGCACTCGTCAAACGATGTCGTCTGTAGCATAGCACATGTCAAACTATGTCGTCTGTAGCATAGCACGTGTCAAACTATGTCATCTGTAGAATAGCACATGTCAAACTATATCGTCTGTAGCATAGCACGTGTCAAACTATGTCGTCTGTAGCATAGCACGTGTCAAACTATGTCGTCTGTAGCATAGCACGTGTCAAACTATGTCGTCTGTAGCATAGCACTTGTCAAACTATGTCGTCTGTAGCATAGCACGTGTCAAACTATGTCGTCTGTAGCATAGCACGTGTCAAACTATGTCGTCTGTAGCATAGCACGTGTCAAACTATGTCGTCTGTAGCATAGCACATGTCAAACTATGTCGTCTGTAGCATAGCACTCGTCAAACTATGTCGTCTGTAGCATAGCACATGTCAAACTATGTCGTCTGTAGCATAGCACGTGTCAAACTATGTCGTCTGTAGCATAGCACGTGTCAAACTATGTCGTCTGTAGCATAGCACATGTCAAACTATGTCGTCTGTAGCATAGCACGTGTCAAACTATGTCGTCTGTAGCATAGCACGTGTCAAACTATCGTCTGTAGCATAGCACGTGTCAAACTATGTCGTCTGTAGCATAGCACGTGTCAAACTATGTCGTCTGTAGCATAGCACGTGTCAAACTATGTCGTCTGTAGCATAGCACGTGTCAAACTATGTCGTCTGTAGCATAGCACGTGTCAAACTATGTCGTCTGTAGCATAGCACGTGTCAAACTATGTCGTCTGTAGCATAGCACGTGTCAAACTATGTCGTCTGTAGCATAGCACATGTCAAACTATGTCGTCTGTAGCATAGCACTCGTCAAACTATGTCGTCTGTAGCATAGCACGTGTCAAACTATGTCGTCTGTAGCATAGCACGTGTCAAACTATGTCGTCTGTAGCATAGCACGTGTCAAACTATGTCGTCTGTAGCATAGCACGTGTCAAACTATGTCGTCTGTAGCATAGCACGTGTCAAACTATGTCGTCTGTAGCATAGCACGTGTCAAACTATGTCGTCTGTAGCATAGCACGTGTCAAACTATGTCGTCTGTAGCATAGCACGTGTCAAACTATCGTCTGTAGCATAGCACGTGTCAAACTATGTCGTCTGTAGCATAGCACGTGTCAAACTATGTCGTCTGTAGCATAGCACGTGTCAAACTATGTCGTCTGTAGCATAGCACGTGTCAAACTATGTCGTCTGTAGCATAGCACGTGTCAAACTATGTCGTCTGTAGCATAGCACGTGTCAAACTATGTCGTCTGTAGCATAGCACGTGTCAAACTATGTCGTCTGTAGCATAGCACGTGTCAAACTATGTCGTCTGTAGCATAGCACGTGTCAAACTATGTCATCTGTAGCATAGCACGTGTCAAACTATGTCGTCTGTAGCATAGCACGTGTCAAACTATATCGTCTGTAGCATAGCACGTGTCAAACTATGTAGTCTGTAGCATAGCACGTGTCAAACTATGTCGTCTGTAGCATAGCACGTGTCAAACTATGTCGTCTGTAGCATAGCACGTGTCAAACTATGTCGTCTGTAGCATAGCACGTGTCAAACTATGTCGTCTGTAGCATAGCACATGTCAAACTATGTCGTCTGTAGCATAGCACTCGTCAAACTATGTCATCTGTAGCATAGCACATGTCAAACTATGTCGTCTGTAGCATAGCACGTGTCAAACTATGTCGTCTGTAGCATAGCACGTGTCAAACTATATTGTCTGTAGCATAGCACGTGTCAAACTATATCGTCTGTAGCATAGCACGTGTCAAACTATATCGTCTGTAGCATAGCACGTGTCAAACTATGTCGTCTGTAGCATAGCACGTGTCAAACTATGTCGTCTGTAGCATAGCACGTGTCAAACTATGTCGTCTGTAGCATAGCACGTGTCAAACTATGTCGTCTGTAGCATAGCACGTGTCAAACTATATCGTCTGTAGCATAGCACGTGTCAAACTATGTCGTCTGTAGCATAGCACTTGTCAAACTATGTCGTCTGTAGCATAGCACTTGTCAAACTATGTCGTCTGTAGCATAGCACGTGTCAAACTATGTCGTCTGTAGCATAGCATGTGTCAAACAATGTTTCTATTTAGCATGTGCTGGAGTACAACGTTAGACATGTGCTATGTAATGTTAGACATGTGCTATGCTACTTAACAGAAACTTTAATATCACACATGTATGTATAATGGCCAATGCACTTACTTAAAGTCATGCGCTTTTGCTCTGGGGTTTTTGACCAAACACTTGAGAACACCTGCTGTGTTACTTCCACCCAGGCGGCATCCTTTTTGTATCGGTCATAGTAGTCCCCCGACCTGGTGTCCCAAACGCAGGGCCTCTCCTGGACCATCACAATGAGCTTCTCCACATCCATACGCTTGCTGGGTTGCCTTGGCATCTTGGCTGTGGCTCAGCAAGGGCAGCAATATGTCCAAAGAAAGCAGCTCCGCACAGGTAGTAGGAGCCAGACACAGAAAAGGGTTAATTACTCTTACCGGTAATTGGATTTTCCAATAGCCTCCCGCTACAGCACTGACAGGAGGGTGATCCCCGCCCCCAGGACAGGAAACAACACGGAAGTTCGAACTTTAAAAGGGGGCCTCCTCCCCTACGTAATCAGTAAATAACAAAGTACACGATAGTGATGCAAGAGCAAAAATTATATTAATCCAATTGGAATACAAGAATACACATGAGATTATAAATGCAAGGAAAAAACCCAATGATGGGTGGGAAAACCCAGTGGCGTTGGGGGAGGCTATTGGAAAATCCAATTACCAGTAAGAGTAATTAACCCTTTTCCCTGGCGCCTCCCCCAACGACACTGACAGGAGGAATAAAAAAGAGGAGTTTTACTAGGGTGGGACTACGGCAGAAAGAATTCTAGAAGACTAAATCCTGATTATGCATGACAATTAATTTGTAATGGTTGAAGAAAGTCATTGGATTTGCCCACACAGCTGCTTTACAAATCTGTTCTATCAAAATGGCCGCATTTTCTGCCCAAGAGGTCGACATAGCCCGTGTTCAATGGGGCCTGAGTCCCTTCGGAGGATCTAGGTTCTTTTGAGCATAACAGAGAGAAATTGCTTGCTTTATCCATCTTGCAATGGTGGTTTTACTGGCCGCCTGACCTTTGTTAGGCCCCTGAAACTGAAGGAGGAGGTGATCAGATGTTCTATCTTCTTCCCAGACTTTCAGGTAGGCAAGCACACAACGCCTTACATCCAGGTTATGAAAGCGCCTCTCCAGGTCTGTCGAAGGTGACGGACAGAATGATGGTAAAATAATCTCCTTACTACAGTGAAATCTGGATACTACCTTCGGTAGAAAGGATGGACAATGTCTTAGGATTATCCTGTCATCTAGGATCCTAAGATATGGGGAACAGCAAGAGAAGGCCTGTATCTCTCCCACCCTTCTTGCCATTGTAATGGCCAGGAGGAAGGTAGTCTTTAAGGTCAGGAGTTTTAGAGAAATACCCTCAATAGGTTCAAATGGAGAGTCCCATCAGTGCTGTGAGGACTAAGTTCATGTTCCAAGGTGGAACGGTAGAGTGTAACCTGGGGGAAACTCTAACTGCCCCCTTGATGAATCTTCTGATAGGACGATGATCAGAAAGATTTGCATCCAGAAAAACTGCTAAAGCGGAGATTTGAACTTTAAGGGTGGATGGCTTAAGACCTTTGTTTAAACCCGTCTGCAGAAAATCTAAAATGACAGGTATGTTGAGTAAGGGACTTTGCTGAATCCTGTCACTAGAAAACAAAAGGAAGGCTTTCCACGTTCTGAGATTGATCCTGGAGGTTATGACTTTTCTACTCTTTAGTAAGGTAGAGATTACAGGGTCAGAGACCTTTCTTTTTTAGATTTCTGCGTTCAATCTCCATGCCGTCAATTTCAGCTGAGAGATCCCTGGATGGTGAACTGGCCATTGTTGAAGAAGGCCTGGGAACACTGGTAAGGTCCAGGATGTTCCCTGCGACAGCTTGAGTAAGAGGGGAAACCAGGTCCTTTTTGGCCAACATGGAGCAATGATGATGACCTGTGCTCTCTCTTCCGCCACTTTCATCAGGGTTCTCGGAATCAGGCTGAATGGGGGAAATGCGTATAGTAGCCCCCTTGGCCAGGGGAGAGATAGGGTGTCCACTATCTCCGGACCACCTAGGGAGGATAGGGAACAGAATCTTTTTACTTTCCTGTTTCTCCAGTCCACGAATAAATCCAGAACTGGAATGCCCCACATCTTGGTAATCTGAAGAAAGATCAGATGTAAAGTCCATTCTCCCTCTTTTAGAGTTTGACGGCTGAGGAAGTTGGCCACCAGATTGCTTCCTTTTAAATGCACGGCTGTTAGCAACTGTTGTCATATCCAACAGGATCTTTATGTGATCGAGAGTAATTCTTGAATGAAGGGCTAGAAGAACTTCGTAGACTGATCTAAGCTTCCTTAGGTTTGACGATGCCTTTAACATGGAGTCGTCCCAGACTCCTTGAACCACAAGGTCCCCTGCATGGCCTCCCCAGCTCGACTGCTGGCATCTGTAGACACCACTAAAAGATTCTCTTGATGCCAGAACACACCTCTCTGCATATTTTTTCTTATTCTCCACCAAGCCAGGGAACGTTTTACGGGCAGTGGACTTTCTTGTCCAGAGAGATCCTGTGGCCATCTGACAGCAGGGATAGAGGATGTCAGAATCCCCATGACTGTCTTCATGTTTCCGATGGTAGTGGATCTTAGACTGCAAAACTGATTTACCTTTAGTTGAAGGGACAACTGTTTCTCTTCTGGAAGGAAGGACATCAGTAAGCAAGAGTCAAGAAGAACTCCTAAAAATACTTTTTGCTAAGTTGGAATGAGGTTGGATTTTCTGAGATTTATGATCCATCCCAGATCCATGAAGGTCCTTTGGACAAGGTCTAGATGTACCCGAAGCTGATCTTCTGATTCCGCTGCTAACAGGAAGTCATCTAAGTACGGCATGACAACAATGCCCTGTAGATGAATATAACTATTTATAATATAACTTTATTTCTGCGAGTACCTTTGTGAAAATTCTGGGTGCTGATGGCAGGCCAAAGGGGAGAGATTGAAATTAAAAGTGACAGAGGCGACCTCCCACAAATACTGCTATCCTGAGAAATTTTTGATGATCTTTGAGAATAGGAACATGGTTGTATGCATCCTGCAAATCTATTGTTGCCATGTAACAATATTGGGGAAGCAGATTTATTGTTGATTTGATGGTTTCCATCTTGAACTTTTTAGTAAGATAGGCACTTGTTCAGACTCCTTAGATTTATAATAAGCCTGAAGGATCCCCCTGGTTTCTTTAAAAAAAAGACTGGAGATTGGAGAATAAAAACCTCGCTTTTGCTGGCTTTCTGGAACTGGTAGCAGGACTTTTTTCTGAATTAAGCTAGTTATCTCTGTCTCTAGGGATGAATGTTCCTCCTTTTTTGTCAATGGCTTGTTGATGACAAAGTGTTCTTGTGGGTAGATTCTGAATTCTAGCCTGACACCCCTTTGAATAGCAGCTAGTATACAAGGGGAGACTCCTACTGTATTTCTCTCCATTGTGGAACAAAATTTTTAAATTTTGCTCCAACCTGGCCTCTGGTGTCATTGAGTGGTTTTTGACGAGTTAACAGGATTGAAGAGGAATCCCTTGTTTCTTCCTCTTGACAATTGCCACCTTACTGAGTACTCTCTCTCTCTCTTTTTCTAATCGGGTTTAGGCTTCCTTTGACTGCGAAAGGAGTGTCTCTGATGAAAATATTTTGAGTCAGTGGGAAACCCCTTTTTTTATCGGAGGCCTGTTCTAAAATGTCATCCAATACTGACCCAAAAAGCCTATCCCCTTTACAAGGGATGGAACATACGGTTCTTTGAACCAGCATCACCCGACCAAGAGCGGAACCATACAGCTCTGCAGGTAGCGTTAGAAATAGCAGCTGATCTTGCTTACAACATGACTAAATCCGCAGAGGCGTCGGCCAGAAAATTCGAGGCTTGTTTAACCCCTTAAAGACACAGGGCGTACAGGTACGCCCTGATGTCCTGGTACTTAAGGACACAGGGCGTACCTGTACGCCCTGTGTATTTCCGATCACCGCCGCTCGGAAATCATTGAGCAGGCACCTTGGCTAAATGCGAGGGGGGGTCCCGTGACCCCCCCGTGTCGGCGATCGCCGCAAACCGCAGGTCAATTCAGACCTGCGGTTTGCGGCTTTTACCTGTGGTTGCGGCGGTGATCGGGCGTGCCATCGGGTCCCCATGCAGCTGTAGGGGGGACCCGATGGCATGGAAGGCAGCGCGATGCCTTCCTGAGGTTTCGCACTGCCTTCCGGTGACGAGCCTGTGAGATCCAGCCCCCTGGATCTCACAGGCCGGAAGCTGTATGAGTAATACTCACTGTATTACTCATACAGTCAATGCATTCCAATACAGAAGTATTGGAATGCATTGTAAAAGGGATTAGACCCCCAAAAGTTGAAGTCCCAAAGTGGGACAAAAAATAAGGTAAAAAAAAGTAAAAAAAAAAAAAAGTTTTCCTCCCAAAAAATTAAAAGTTTCAATTAAAAATAAACAAAAACATCATTTTCCCCAAATAAAGTTAAAAAAAGTTGGTAACAAATAGGGGAAAAAATAGACATATTAGGTATCGCAGCGTCCGTATCGACCGGCTATTTAAACATATCACATGACCTAACCCCTCAGATGGACACCGTAAAAATAAATAAAAAAACGGTGTAAAAAAAGCTATTTTTTGTCATCTTACATCACAAAACGTGTAATAGCAAGCGATCAAAAAGTCATATGCAGGTATAGACACTATAGACAGCAAATGTAGAACTGTGTTGGCTCATATACTTATGGCAACCAAATTAACAGTAACCAGGCATTGGAAGGACCCTAACACTCCTCCCCTACAGGAGGTAAATTCCATTTGTATGCACGAAAAAATGTTTCATACTGGCACTCTATCCCTAAAAAAATTCCAAGCTACATGGTCAGTGTGGATGTCCAGTCAGTGGTATGTGTGTTGACTTTCTTCCAAAGACAGACCCTGAGTAATCAATGATCATTTGCCCTCCCCTGAAGAAACTGTCAGTTTCAAGCCGCGATTCCGGTTAGCAAGACACCTGATAGCCTTGTGTTCAGTTTGTTTATTTTGTTCTTTGTTCATTTTCATTTTCTTATTTTTTCTTTTTTTCTTTGACGTTTCATTCTTTCAAATGAACCCCTGTCTGTGTTGAAATGCTCTTATATGGTGTAATAGACACTTGTATTATTAGGCTACTTTCACACTAGCGTTCGGGTTTCCGTTCGTGAGCTCCGTTTGAAGGAGCTCACGAGCGGACCCGAACGCAGCCGTCCAGCCCTGATGCAGTCTGAATGGAGGCGGATCCGCTCAGACTGCATCAGTCTGGCGGCGTTCAGCCTCCGCTCCGCTCGCCTCCGCACGGACAGGCGGACAGCTGAACGCTGCTTGCAGCGTTCGGGTGTCCGCCTGGCCGTTCGGAGGCGTGCGGATCCGTGCGGATCCGTCCAGACTTTCAATGTAAGTCAATGGGGACGGATCCGTTTGAAGATGCCACAATGTGGCTCAATCTTCAAGCGGATCCGTCCCCCATTGACTTTACATTGAAAGTCTGGACGGATCCGTCCCAGGCTATTTTCACACTTAGCTTTTTTTAGCTAATATAATGCAGACGGATCCGTTCTGAACGGAGCCTCCGTCTGCATTATTATGGGCGGATCCGTTCAGAACGGATCCGCCCGAACGCTAGTGTGAAAGTAGCCTAATATGACTTATATCAAGGAGTAATCTGGCTACTTAATGATTGTTGTTGAGGCGCTATTATGTCATGTATGTGTAATTGTAGCACAATTTTTTTGAAAAAATTTCTATAAAAAAAACTTTCGTAAGAAAAAAAAAAACTGAAAGTGAAAAAAAAAACATATGCACCCCAAAATAGTGCCAATCATCCCGCAAAAAATGAGACCCTACCCAAGATAATCGCCCAAAAACTGAAAAAAATATCGCTCTCTGACTATGGAGACACTAAAACATGATTTTTTTTTGTTTCAAAAATAAAATCATTGTGTAAAACTTACATAAATAAAAAAAAGTATACATATTAGGTATCGCCGCGTCCGTATCGACCGGCTCTATAAAATTATCACATGACCCAACCCCTCAGATGAACACCGTAAAAAAAAAAAAGTGTAAAAAAAGCAATTTTTTGTCATCTTACATCACAAAAAGTGTAATAGCAAGCGATCAAAAAGTCATATGCACCCCAAAATAGTGCCAATCAAACCGTCATCTCATCCCGCAAACAAGATAATCGCCCAAAAACTGAAAAAACTATGGCTCTCAGACTATGGAGACACTAAAACATGATTTTTTTGTTTCAAAAATGAAATAATTTTGTAAAACGTAAAAATTAAAAATTGTATACATATTAGGTATAGCCGCGTCCGTGACAACCTGCTGTATAAAAATACCACATGACCTAACCTGTCAGATTAATGTTGTAAATAACAAAAAAAATGTGCCAAAACAGCTATTTCCTGTTACCTTGCCTCACAAAAAGTGTTATATAGAGCAACCAAAAATCATATGTACCCTAAAATAGTACCAACAAAACTTCCACCCTATCCCGTAGTTTCTAAAATGGCGTCACTTTTTTGGAGTTTTACTACTCTAGGGGTGCATCAGGGGGGCTTCAAATGGAACATGGTGTCAAAAAAAACAGTCCAGCAAAATCTGCCTCCCAAAAACCGTATGGCATTCCTTTTCTTTCTGCGCCCTGCCATGTGCCTGTACAGCAGTTTACAACCACATATGGGGTGTTTCTGTAAACTACAGAATCAGGGCCATAAATATTGAGTTTTGTTTGGCTGTTAACCCTTGCTTTGTAACTAGGAAAAAAATATTAAAATGGAAAATCTGCCAAAAAAGTGAAATTTTGAAATTGTATCTCTATTTTCCATTCATTCTTGTGGAACACCTAAAGGGTTAACGACGTTTGTAAAATCAGTTTTGAATACCTTGAGGGGTGTAGTTTCTAGAATGGGGTCATTTTTGGGTGGTTTCTGTAACAGAACGCCTAGTACCCCGACCGGGTACCTCCGTCGATAGATGCTCCTAGTGCTTCCAGAGGACTCCAAGCACTCCACTTGACACCGTCAGCACTGCAGACCCCACGAACTGCCGCAGCTTGGTTGGGGTCTCACCGTCCTCTACCCACGCTGGACCCACGACAAGGCTCCAGTGGGTGAACCTCTCCTAAATGCAGAGACAGGAACCAGGAACAAGCTCTTACAAGAGCTTATACTCAGGGGAGTATTGTGATATAGCAATCCCCAAGAGTGTATTTATCGCATTCCCCAAACATGAGCCAAAACTTCATGAAGGTATAAAGCAGCCTCTTTATTTTAACACACAAGCATTTTATACACATCTTCCAACAAGGTTAACACCCACAGGGTTTTGTAAAAACAGCCAATAACCACGTACAATACACTCAGACACTCCCACACAAAATCCTCCCCTCTGCCCGTGATAGAATGACCTCACACTGGGTTGATGCAATCATCACAGACAGGCGAATACACAATATCCTCTGTCCTGGAGACAACAGAGAAGTAATTCAATTATCTCTCAGGACAAAGGACATCGCCAATACACACAGAGAGACAATGGAACAGACCTCCCTACTCAACGTATACAATGTCCCACCCTTTTCAATACACATAGACATTTAACATCCCACAATGGCACGAATTAGACCAGGGCTTCAAGTTAGTCCAAGTCCTTTGTGAACAAATGAGGCCTGGCTGATGAGAGGGCCCATAATCCTGGGGCAAGAGGCTGGTAAACAGGCCCCTCCAAAACCCAGTGGCGAGGTTGGTTTCGCCACACATCTCCCCCTCCCAGGGAAGACTAACCAGGTACCTGACCTCACGGTCAGTACCTGAGTTAGTCTGGCAGTCCAACCACAACCCCATACTGGACCTGTTGAAATTTGGGGCCTGGCTCTGTTCTGTATGCCCCCAGCTGTTGAGTGGGCATCTGCGACTCCTTGCTTTCTTGTTGTTCTCTAGCTTGGAGCTGTAGGTACTTGGTGGGCAGAGGCCGACTGCGCTCTGCCCAGATGCCAGCTCTTCCGCTGGGGTAGCCTGTGGGAAGTCCGGCTCTGGCGAAGAGGATAGGGGAGGGCAGAGGCCAACTGTGCTCTGCCCAGATGCCAGCTCTTCTGCTGGGGTAGGCTGTGGGAAGTCCGGCTCTGGAGAAGAGGATAGGGGAGGGCAGAGGCCAGCGACGCTCTGCTCTGATGCCAGCTCTTCTGCTGGAGAGGGGTCAGTGGGGTTTAAAGCCTTACCCACTACCCTCAGTATTGGGCTGGGAGAGAGCTGTGGAGGGGGGCTATCACTTACCCCCTCCTCTGGATACCCCATCTGCCGCTGGGGAGAGAGACCAACTGTCTCCTCTCCCTGTAGAGTATACTGCAGCTGGGTAGTGAGACCGACCGTCTCCACTACCAGCGATTCTGGTTGTTGCAGAGATGAGGGACCGACAATCTCCTCTCCCTGTACTCCCAGTGGCAGTTGGGGATCTGGGCCGCCTGCCCAGCTACCCTGTTGGGGCGGTGGAGTGACTACGGTCCCATCTCCACCTGCCGACTGGGGTTCCCCCCAGTACCAGTCAATGAAATCCCCTACCTCCACAGTTAATGAGGAAGTAGGGGATACCTCAGCTGTGACTTGCCAGGGGTAGGGCTGCAGGTCTGGGCCTGGTATCCAACTGTCTTGTATCTTGCGCTGGGCTTGAATGGAGCGAAACAACTGTTGATAATCTTGCTCCAGCTCTCACTCCCTTTGGACCAGAAAGGTCTGATCTGCCCCCACCCCACTAGTTGTAGGCCAATTGTGCAAGTCCCACCTGTATTCAGTAATGTCCCAAAATCTAGATTCTTCTGTGCTCCCAAAGTCAATGTCTTCAAAAGACTCCCACAATAACCCAGGGCAATTATATTCCTCATCTTCGCGCTTGGCGTACTCCTCCAGCCATGGAGACTGTCGTACTGTGTCCCACCATAGTGCTTGGTAAGCATCATCCAGCCAGGTTTCCTGCCATACCAGTGTCTCAAGCTCTAACACCCACTCCATCAATGGTTTTTCTCCCAGTAGAGGTAGTCGCAGCACCAATCGCATTCGCAATCTCTGCTCCTCATTGGGAAGACTCTCACCCCTCCGACGCTGCACGTCCTCCAGGGCCTGGTGCCATACGCCTTTCCGCTCGGCATCCCTGTAATCCGGGTGATCTTCCTCATTGAATGCTGTGCAGGAACCAACGGCATCCATATTGCTGTAGCCAGGGGCGCTGTACGGATACTAGCGTTGCCCTCAATATACTCCACAAACGGTGTCTCCGAGCTGCTTCTCCTTACACTAGGACGCCATCCCACTGCTGCCACCAATGTAACGGAACGCCTAGCACCCCGACCGGGTACCTCCGTCGATAGATGCCCCTAGTGCTTCCAGAGGACTCCAAGCACTCCACTTGACACCGTCAGCACTGCAGACCCCACGAACCACCACAGTTTGGTTGGGGTCTCACCGTCCTCCACCCACGCTGGACCCACGACAAGGCTCCAGGCTCCAGTGGGTGAACCTCTCCTAAATGCAGAGACAGGAACCAGGAACAAGCTTTTACAAGAGCTTATACTCAGGGGAGTATTGTGATATAGCAATCCCCAAGAGTGTAGTTATCGCATTCCCCAAACATGAGCCAAAACTTCATGAAGGTATAAAAGCAGCCTCTCTTTATTTTAACACACAAGCATTTTATACACATCTTCCAACAAGGTTAAAACCCACAGGGTTTTGTAAAAACAGCCAATAACCACGTACAATACACTCAGACACTCCCACACAAAATCCTCCCCTCTGCCTGTGATAGAATTACCTCACACTGGGTTGATGCAATCATCACAGACAGGCGAATATACAATATCCTCTGCCCTGGAGACAACCGAGAAGTAATTCAATTATCTCTCAGGACAAAGGACATCGCCAATACACATATGTAAGCCTCACAAAGTGACTTTAGACCTGAACTGGTCCTTAAAAAGTAGGTTTTAGAAAATTTGAGAAATATCAATATTTACTTCTAAACTTCTAAGCCTTGTAACGTCCCCCAAAAATAAAATGTAATTTCCAAAATGATCCTAACATGAAGTAGACATATGGGGAATGTAAAGTAATAACTATTTTTATAGGTATTACTATGTATTATAGAAGTAGAGAAATTGAAACTTGGAAATTTGCAAATTTTTCTACATTTTTGGCAAATTTGGTATTTTTTTTATAAATAAAAGTGAATTTTTTTTACTTCATTTTACCAGTGTCATGAAGTACAATATGTGATGAAAAAACATTCTCAGAATGGCCTGGATAAGTAAAAAGCGTTTTAAAGTTATCACCACTTAAAGTGACACTGGTCAGATTTGCAAAAAATGGCCTGGTCCTTAAGGTGAAATATGGCCGTGTCCTTAAGGGGTTAAGCATGGGCAGTGAGGCCAAAATTTCTTCCCTTGGGGTTCCGGCAACAAGATGATCCTCTAGCTGATTAAGCCATACTGATAGGAATCTGGCGGTACAGGTCAATGCAATGCTTGGTCTGAACATAGCTGTATTAACTTTCCAAGCCTTCTTTAGTACCGTAAGTTCTCACATTTCTTATTCATTGGATCATGGAGTAACCCCATGTCCTCAAACAGGAGCGAGGATTTTTTGGATATCCGTGCCACTGGAGCATCAATCTTTGGAGTTTTATCCCAAAGATTTGAGTCAGAGTCCGAAATTGGATACTTCCTTTTGAAAGTGTTAGTAATAGGAGTTCTCTTTTCGGGATCTTTCTACTCCCTCGAGATTAAGGCCTTGACATTATTATGGATTGGAAAGACACGTCTCCTCCTTTCTCCTAGACCTTGAAACATCTGATCCTGGATGGGGCGGCATTCTTTAGACTCCTCCAGGTGCATAGTAGCTCTTATAGTTTTTAAGAGGCTATCTGTGTCTTCCGGGAGAAACAATGGTCTCCCGCCATCGTCAGATGAATCCGAGTCTATGTCAGAAGCCAATATCCGCCGGCCACATCAAGAGGTGATGTACCATGTGATGGACCATGTGATGATCGCAGTGACATCAAAGGTCCTTTTCCTCCCAGGTCATCAAAGAAGAAGACAGAAGAGAAGCCGGGCTGCGCGAACAAGTGGATGAGGGGAGTTTAAAAAAAATATATATTTTTTTTACCCCTCTATCCCTATTTTACTAAGCATTCTGTATTAAGAATGCTATTATTTTCCCTTATAACCATGTTATAAGGGAAAATAATAAAATCTACACAACACCTAACCCAAACCCGAACTTCTGTGAAGAAGTCCGGGTTCGGGTCTGGGTACCAAACATGCCGATTTTTCTCACGCGCGTGCAAAACGCATTAAAACGCTTTGCACTCGCGCTGAAAAATCGTGCATTTTCCAGCAACGCACCCGCATCCTATCCGGCCCTCACATTCGACCAAATCTTTTTCTCATGTTGTGGTAAAACTGTAGCAGAACTTGATTTTAGCTCCACAGCATGTCGATATTAGTGAAGATTTCACTCTTTGCAATGCAGCAAACTCCATGACAATTTTGTACATAATTTATGTGGACCTTGCCACAAAACATGTAGTGGATATTCCTCTGCAGAAAATGTATCCTGGGCAAATACTGGGGGTTGCAATTCACATCAATAAAGCTAAGCTGCAATACCAGACATAACCTCTGGACAGGAGTGGCGCTGTTTCCTGAAATAGAGCTGCATTTTTCAAATTCTGGACAATTCTAAAAAGAGGCATTGACCCAAACTCGTAGGCCATTGTCTACATGTGGCAAGCCACACCGTCAGGCTGAAACCTAAACCCGAGTGTATTCAGTCTGGGAAACACAATCCACGTTGTAGCTGTATTTCCCAGCCTGAACACGGTTTCTCAGAAGTGAACTCGCAGCATCTTGATGCTGTGAATTCCCGTCTCATCGCATTAGGCCTCATGCCCATAACCAGGTCTGTTTTGCAGTGCTCAAATTGTGGATACACAAAACACGGGTATCGGCAGTGTGTGTTCCGCATTTTGGGGAACAGAACCATAGAGAAGTCCTATCCATGTATAGGACATGTTCTTTTTTTTTCTTTGCGGGGTTGGCGGAACAAAGATACGGATGCGGACAGGACACAGAGTACTGTCCGCATCTTTAGCAGCCCCATTGAAGTGAATCGGTCCGCATCCGATCTGCTAAAAATGCATCTCGAATGCAGATCCAAAACACGGTCGTGTGCACGAGGCCTTAGGCCTCATGCACACGACCGTTGTGTGCATCCGTGGCCGTTGTGCCGTTTTCCGTTTTTTTTCACGGACCCATTGACTTTCAATGGGTCCGTGGAAAAAAATCGGAAAATGCACCGTTTGGCAGCCGCATCCGTGATCCGTGTTTCCTGGCCGTGAAAAAAAGACCTGTCCTATTTTTTTCACGGCCAACGGTTCACGGACCCATTCAAGTCAATGGGTCCGTGAAAAATCACGGATGCACACAAGATTGTCATCCATGTCCGTGATCCGTGTCCGTGATCCGTGTCCGTTTTTTCCTATTATTTCAATGGCAAACTTGACTTAGATTTTTTTTTCATTTTTCATGTCCGTGGATCCTCCAAAAAACAAGGAAGACCCACGGACGAAAAAACGGTCACGGATCACGGACCTACGGACCCCGTTTTTGCGGACCTTAAAAAAAACAGTCGTGTGCATGAGGCCTTATGCGAACACAGTTCACTAGACCCACAGGGAATTGGGAATTCACAGCATTATAAATCATTATGATGCTGCGAGTTCGGTTCAGAGGAGCAGCATTCAGCCCAGGAAATACAACTGCTGTGTTTTTCAGACTAAATACACTCGTTTGAAACTGTCCACATAGTTTTTGTCATGGTGCTTTTTTTTTTTTTTGTGCAACATTTTAGTAGCGTTTTGACTAAATAGTGTGTGTTTCAGGACCTGGTGTTTTAATGACGTCTTTTGCATGCCTTGCATTTTTTGTATAGAAAAGTATGTGCTCCATTGTAATGTCACTCCCTTGGTAGAAAAAAAAAAAATGCATAAAAATGCTCACACACATTGCTCCTTCCATTTTTTTCAAGCAAAAATAAGGTATGTCTATGGAACAAAAACACCATAAAAAAAAAAAAGAATATCACACTCAGAGCATGCAGCGATATAAAAAATGCCAGTACAAAAAAAGTGCGTTTATGCTTATTTGATAATTTCTGTAAAGAGTCTAAAAACTACCAAAAAATAGATACATGCACACGCAGATTTTCTGCGCGGTTTTTGCTGTGTTTCTGCATCAAGATCTGCACACGTTACTTGTGGAATTTACAAACAATTTAAATGCTGCAGATTTCAAAATCCGCCCCCGCTGGTCGAAAGAAAATGTTTAAAATCTCATCTACTTAGCTGGTGCTGCATTACGCTGCCGATTTACCATCTGCAGTGTTTTAGGTGTCAGTTTTAGGGCTCATGCACATGCAATTTGCGGTCCCAAATGAACAGGCAACATCCGTGCGTTTTCCACAGACGGATGCAGACCCATTCAACTTGAATTGGTCCGTGATCTGTCCGCACCCCTAAAAAATTGAATGTAGTGCTTACGTGGGGTTCCGTGCCTTTGTTCCGTACCGCACCATCCGGATTGCGGACCCATTCAAGTAAATGTGGTGCACAAACGGCCAGGGTCCGTATATTGCAGACCCGCTGTTTGCGGGACGCAATATGGCAATGAGTCCTTAGGCCCCCTGCGCACGACCGTTTTTTTTCCCTGTTTACTGGCCGTTTTTTGCATTCCGTATACGGAACCATTCATTTCAATGGTTCCGCAAAAAAAGAAAGGAATGTACTCTGTATGCATTCCGTTTCCGTATTTCCGTTTTTCCGTTCCGTTTAAAGATAGAACATGCCCTATTATTGCCCGCAAATCACATTCCGTGGCTCCATTCAAGTCAATGGGTCCGCAAAAAAACGAAACACATATGGAAATGCATCCATATGTCTTCCGTTTCCGTTCCGTTTTTTGCGGAACCTTCTATTGAAAATGTTATGCCCAGCCCAATTTTATCTATGTAATTACTGTATACTGTATATGGCATACGGAAAAACGGAACGGAAAAACAGAACAGAAACGGAAACACAACGGAAACAAAAAACGGAACAACGGATCTGTGAAAAATGGACCGCAAAAAAAAAATGAAAAAGCCATACGGTCGTGTGCAGGAGGCCTTAAAGAGATATTCCGGTAAGGCCTCATGCACACGACAGTTTTTTTTCACGGTCCGCAAAAACGGGGTCCGTGGGTCCGTGATCCGTGACCGTTTTTTCGTCCGTGGGTCTTCCTTGATTTTTGGAGGATCCACGGACATGAAAAAAAAGTCGTTTTGGTGTCCGCCTGGCCGTGCGGAGCCAAACGGATCCGTCCTGAATTACAATGCAAGTCAATGGGGACGGATCCGTTTGATGTTGACACAATATGGTGCCATTTCAAACGGATCCGTCCCCATTGACTTTCAATGTAAAGTCTGGAGTTCTTTTATACCATCGGATCAGAGTTTTCTCCAATCCGATGGTATATTTTAACTTGAAGCGTCCCCATCACCATGGGAACGCCTCTATGTTAGAATATACTGTCGGATATGAGCTACTTCGTGAACCTCAGATCCGACAGTATATTCTAACACAGAGGCGTTCCCATGGTGATGGGGACGCTTCAGGTTAGAATACACTACAAACTTTGTACAAGACTGCCCCCTGCTGCCTGGCAGCACCCGATCTCTTACAGGGGGATATGATAGCACAATTAACCCCTTCAGGTGCGGCACCTAAAGGGGTTAATTGTACTATCATATTCCCCTGTAAGAGATCAGGGCTGCCAGGCAGCAGGGGGCAGCCCCCCTCCCTCCCCAGTTTGAATATCGTTGGTGGCACAGTGTGCCAACCACCATCGGCCCCCCTCCCTCCCTCTATTGTATTAAATCATCGTTGGTGGCACAGTGTGCCCCCACCATCGCCCCCCCTCCCTCACTCTATTGTATTAAATCGTTGGTGGCACAGTGTGCCAACCACCATCGCCCCCCCCCTCCCTCTATAGCAGTAACATTGGTGGCAGTGTGCGGTCTCCCATTCCCCCCCCCCCCAACAGTAGAAGATTCATACTTACCTGCTTGCTGCTGCGATGTCTGTGTCCGGCCGGGAGCTCCTCCTACTGGTAAGTGAAAGGTCTGTGCGGCGCATTGCTAAAGAACTGTCACTTACCAGTAGGAGGAGCTCCCGGCCGTTCACAGACATCGCAGCAGCAAGCAGGTAAGTATGAATCTTCTACTGTTGTACTATTGCTAAGTAACCATGGCAACCAGGGCTGCAGTAGCTCCCTGGTTGCCATGGTTACCGATCGGAGCCCCAGCGATTAAACTGGGACTCCGATCGGAACTCCGCTGCCATGCCACCAATGATGGGGGGGGGGGGAAATGGGAGACCGCACACTGCCACCAATGTTACTGCTATAGAGGGAGGGGGGGCGATGGTGGTTGGCACACTGTGCCACCAACGATTTAATACAATAGAGGGAGGGAGGGGGGCCGATGGTGGTTGGCACGCTGTGCCACCAACGATTTAATACAATAGAGGGAGGGGGGGGGCGATGGTGGGGGCACACTTTGCCACCAACGATATTCAAACTGGGGAGGGGGGGGTCTGCCCCCTGCTGCCTGGCAGCCCTGATCTCTTACAGGGGAATATGATAGTACAATTAACCCCTTTAGGTGCCGCACCTGAAGGGGTTAATTGTGCTATCATATCCCCCTGTAAGAGATCGGGTGCTGCCAGGCAGCAGGGGGCAGTCTTGTACAAAGTTTGCAGTGTATTCTAACTAGAAGCGTCCCCATCACCATGGGAACGCTTCTGTGTTAGAATATACTGTCGGAAATGAGTTTTCACGAAGTGAAAACTTAGATCAGAAAAAGCTTTTATGCAGACGGATCTTCGGATCCGTCTGTATGAAAGCAACCTACGGCCACGGATCACGGACACGGATGCCAATCTTGTGTGCATCCGTGTTCTTTCACGGACCCATTGACTTGAATGGGTCCGTGAACCGTTGTCCGTCAAAAAAATAGGACAGGTCATATTTTTTTGACGGACAGGATACACGGATCACGGCCTCGGCTGCAAAACGGTGCATTTTCCGATTTTTCCACGGACCCATTGAAAGTCAATGGGTCCGCGAAAAAAAACGGAAAACGGCACAACGGCCACGGATGCACACAACGGTCGTGTGCATGAGGCCTAAGTGTGTGTGCACACGACCGTAACCATTTTTAAGGTCCGCACAGATTCAGGCCGTTTCCATTCCGCATTTTGTAAGGGACAAGAATAGGACTTTTTTTTTTGTGGGGCCGCAGAACAGACATGCGGACTCAGAAGGGGCCCATCAAGTTGGTGGACTCAAAGATTTTATTGTCTTGGCTAGCCATAGGAGAGGGGGTTGTGAAGAAGTTGTTGGGGGGAGAGGGGCCCATTCAAAAATTCGTTGTGGGGCACAGTCATTTCTAGTTACGCCACTAAATAGGGGCACCTTTATCAAGATTATCTGTGTTTGGCCATAAAATTAGACTGGCGTATTTTAATCGTCTGTCTTTCTTTTGCCGAGCACAGCCATTGATGAATTAGACTAGGCGTATTTTTATTAGTCTGACCTCTGGTGGTTGTTTTTCAGTACAACAGGTTCATATTCACTTAGACTGGTCTAATTTATTTGTGCATGAAAAAAGTCATATCTTTGCGAGAAAAGTCGCAAGTCTCCAGGAAAGTGCGACTTTTAAACGCAAAAAAAGTTGCAATCCACCCCTGAAAACACTTCATGAACCGGACTCCTTGCCTGTGACATCACCACTCAGGCTCCATCCACACAGATCGGTCCGTCCATCAACCATCCGGGTGAGAACGTTCCATTATTGACATTGGTGCTTATTCGTGCAATTGTGTTTGGCCCATTCGGGCTTGTCTATACTATTTCTGTGTATCCTTTTTTGTGCCATTTTTTCTAATTTATTACCATTAAATGTTAAGTTTTAATCCCTTTGATCCCCAGTAAGGGATCAGGTCATTTAACCCCTGAAAACAGACAAAGAAAAGGACGCCAGCCCTTTGAAAACTTCTGAATTAGTTTAAAAAATCTAAATAGTTGAACAAGGTGCAAAAGTCTCCAAAACAGGCGCAATTTCAGTAGTAAATGTGACTAAAAAAAGAAAACTGTCTAAGGCCTCATGCACCTGACCGTATGTATTTTGCGGTGCACAATAAACGTATCCGCAAAAATACAGATGACGTCCGTGTGCATCTGCCAGAAGATGCAACTACTTTAACAAAATTGTCGCAAAGCCCAACACACAGCAGAAGAACAGAACTACCCCGTCCCTGGAGTGGAGTAAAACTTTTAATGTTTTTGCGCCTAATTCAAGTGTAAAAAAGGCGCACTTTAGGGTACTTTCACACTAGCAGTTTTGCTGGATCCGGCAGGGCTCAGCAAAAACGCTTACGTTACTGATAATACAAGCGTCTGCATCCTTTATAAACGGATCCGGTTGTATGATCTTTACATTAGTAAACGCGGCTAAAAAAATTGGGCTGGAAAAATTAGATGAAGGGCTCATTCAGACGACCATATGAATGAGTCCGCATCCGTTCCGCAGTTTTGCGGAACAGACGCGGACCCATTGATTTCAATGGGGCCGCAAAAGATGCGGACAGTACATTGTTCCATTCCGCGCAAAAAAAAAACGGATGCAACACAGACATCATCCGCTCTTTGCGGACCCTAAAACACATACGGTCGTGTGCGCGAGACCTCAATCGCTGACGAAGCGCAGGTTTACACCAACAATAAAAAAATAAAAAAGAAGAGAGAGATGACCATCAACAGCCAGTACTGATCTGCGACCTGGAAATTCCCGCTGGGACCTGTAGTCCCACCACAGCACGCCCCTTGCACAGACATGCCAGAACCCTAGCAATCCAGCCCAACCAGTATAGCCAGCCCCTCGTTGTGGCATGTGTGCGGCATTCCTGCTCCAGTGCAAGGTGTATGATTTTGGTGGCCTGGGGGCTAAGGGGCAGGGACAGGCTGGTAGAGGGGCGCTGCTTACTATTAGTCATTGCTGGCCCTGGGGCAGGCACAGCTTCTTACTGGGACTCAGTTCTAGTCCTTCCCCCTCCCAGTCTCCCTGCTGAGCAGCTCTCAGGACACCAGAGAGGAGTCTACTGCCAGACTCCTGGAGGGATCACTGCTCAATCATTAAGAAATTAACTAATTAACCGACATCTGAAGGGGCTTAACACCCACAGGAGCGCATCCTGGGAGAGTGGGAGTAGGAATCCAGGAGCTGCGGTGAGTATAACCCCTCTGGTGCACTGTAGATGTCTGTAGGAGACTTTATTATAGTAGGTTGTAGCTGCTCTTTCTAGATCTCATTCAATTGCTAGCTCTTGGGATTAGTGTGAGGTAAGTTCTATGGGTCTCTTGTAGTCCTAGATTTTGGCTCGCCGTAAAATGGCAGCATTACCGCAAACCTCTGCAGCAACCAGTGGAAGCGTCCCGGCAAGTGGCCGCCTATCGGGGACTGCCAGAACCCTACCGCTATCCCAAGCTCGATGTTTTGGCGTTGGGGGGGACACACAGGTTGTTCAGGTTGGATCTTCCCTGTCTATTTCTATTGTATCCTCTAAGAGAAGCCACTTATCTCCACCGGGCACCGCTTATCTCCACCTTTTAATGATTACACGTGCGCCTCGTATTTAATGTATTTTACTGGGTGAACCGGTTGTTTTCTAACTGCTGTGCCCACTTCATGGCCATGACCCCCGTGGATGGGCAGCGAGACTTTTGCATGTCGTCAGACCATTAAGAAGCAATTGTTGCACGTTTTCCCATATGTCTCCTGTTCACACTGTCCTGTAAGCGAGCAGATCTTTTCTCAGTGCACTAAACATTTCATTGATTTGGGCAATTTTAGGAGAGGAGAACCGGCATGCTTTGCACTAGATGTAGCAGAGCTGTGTAGGTTTACCTGCAGCACGACACCATGATTTGTTAGTGTTTTTACATAGGACTGCAGGCCACACAGGATCAATGTCAGATTCGGCTCTGCTACATCTGTGGGCACGATTTCTGTATGCAGCTGGTGACTGCGTTGTCTTTTCCTGTTCCTTGATTATGGGCTGATACTTTCCAAGTGTGTGTACCCTGATGACTACCGCTATGATACAGTATCTGCAGGGCTGTGTTTGCAATAGGTGATGTCCTAGGTTATGTGAGTGAATACACCCTTAGCAAGTAATGATCCCTTCCCAGATAACACTTCTCAGCTACTCCGCACCTTGTCACTGAATATCCAGTAGTCTGAAAGGGACTAGTTTTTCTTTTCTGGAAACAGCGCCTCCCTAGCTCATGGTCGGTGGCTTGTATTGCAGCTCAGACCCATTCCAGTGAATGAACTGCAATACTAAACACAGCCTTTTGAGAAGAGTGGCGCTGTTTCCAGGGTAAAACATAGACCCTTTGGGGGGGCGAGTCATTAAGGGTACTTTCACACTAGTGGTTTTTTATTTATTTTTATTTCCGGTATTGAGTTCCGTCCTAGGGGCTCAATACCGGAAAAAAAAAAACGGATCAGTTTTATCCTAATGCATTCTGAATGGAGAGCAATCCGTTCAGGATGCATCAGTTCAGTCCATCTTACGTTTTTTGGCCGAAGAAAATACCGCAGCGTGCTGTATTTTTCTCTCCGGCCAAAAATGCTGAACACTTGCCAGAACGTTCCCGGCGTTCATTTCCATTGAAATGTATTAGTTCCGTATCCGGCATTAAAATTGCCGCATTGACTGATCCGTTCTTCTGGTCCGCACATGTGCAGACCTTTAAATCTATGAAAATAAATAAATACAGGATCCGGTATTTCAATGCATTTGTCAGATGGATCCTGATCCATCTGTTTGCTTCCGGATTACTGGATCCGGCAGGCAGTTCCGGCGACAGAATCCTCTGCCGCAAGTGTGAAAGTACCCTAAGACTGGTGTTGTGTACGCTGCTCTTAATTTGCCCTCTTCTGGTGTGAGATGCGCCACAATAGCGTGTACGCCTCTTACTAACTGTGGCGCATTTTGGGGTGCTCAGTGCACAAGAACTAAAATCTACCCCAGTACATGAGCTGGAGTAAATTTCAGTTTTGGCGCACGTCGTTAAGTCCTCATGCACACGACACTATGTATTTTGCAGTCTGCAAATCACGGATCTGCAAAATACAGATGCTGCCTGTGTGCACGGATCGCCTGCCACCCTGTCTGGGTGCCTCCGTCTAACGATGCTCCTAGTGCTCGCCAAGGACCATCAGCACTGCACTCGACACCATAACCGCCACAGCTTGGTTTGGGGTTTTGCCGTACTCCACCCACCCTGGACCCAAGGCCGGGCTGCAGCTTCCAGTGGGTGAACCTCTCCTTAGTCCGGAGAGCGGAACAGGAACAGCTCTTACAAGAGCAAGGGATTATACTATGGAGAGTATAATGATTATAGCAATCCCCAGAGTGTAGTTCTCCAATCCCCCAAACATGAGCCCACACTTCATCAAGGGTAGAACAGGCCACTTTAATGCCAGCCAGCACTCACAATTTATACAATTCCACAGGCCAGAGGGGCACCCCCTCTGCCTGTGATACAGTTAACTAAGACAATGGACTAACTCGGTATACATATACAGTTCAAGAAGAGGTCTAACAACACAACTTAATCAAACATGAACAGCATGCAAACAGATATCCCCTCCCCAGTGTTTTAATGGAAGAATAGGGAGAGAGGAGACACACGTGATGGGATTATCTCCAGAGGGTGATCTACTCCTCTACACCGGAGTCGGCTACTTAAGGCCCCTTTCACACGGGAGAGTTGCAATGTGTGACATGAACGCATTGCACCCGCACAGAATCCGGACCCATTAACTTCAATGGGGCTGTGCGGATGAGCGGTAATTTTCATGCATCACTTGTGCGTTGCGTGAAAATCGCAGTATGTTCTATATTCTGTGTTTTTCACGCAACGCAGGCCCCATAGAAATGAATGGGGCTGCGTTAAAATCACAAGCAAGTGCGGATGCGGTGCGATTTTCATGCATTGTTGCTAGGAGATGATAAGGATGAGCAACTCCGGACCCCATTAAAGTAAATTCACTGTATTATTTTCCCTTATAACATGGGAAAATAATAGCATTCTTAATACAGAATGCATAGTAAAATGTGGATTGAGGGGTTAAAGAATAAAAAAAATTAACTCTCCTCATCCACTTGTTCGCGCAACCGACATCGTCTTCTTTCTTCTTCTTTCAGGACCTGCAAAAGGACCTTTTTAATGACGTAATCGCGCTCACCACGTGGTGAGGGTGGTGAGGTCAGCGCAGGTCCTGCTGAATAAAGAGAGAAGGATCTTCTATCTTTATTCAGCAGGACCTGCGCTGACGTCACCACCCTCACCATGTGGTGAGCGCGATTACTTCATCAAAGGTCCTTTTGCAGGTCCTGAAAGAAGACTGTCGGCTGTGCGAACAAGTGGATGAGGTGAGTTAATTTTTTTTATTTTTTAACCCCTCAATCCACATTGTAGTAAGCATTCTGCTTATAACCATGTTTTTAAGGGAGAATAATAAAATCTACAGAACACGAACTTCAGTAAAGAAGTCGGAGTTCGGGTCTGGGTACCACATTCCTAATTTTTTTTATCATGTGGGTGCAAAACGCATTGTACCTGCGCGATACGCAATCGCTGTCAAAACTGACTGAAATTGTGTGCGCACTCGAGCAAGTTTCCCGCAATGCACACGCGACGCATCCGAAGCAAATCCAGGACGCCCGTGTGAAAGAGGCCTAACACAATAGAACAAAGGGACAAATGAACTAACCCGTTCCTTGGGAGCCTCAGTGCAGAGTTAACCCTTTTTTATGTTGTTGGGTTCACCCCTGCACCTTTAATTGGCAATAGGAACGATATGGCCTATAATACTCCACAAATAAATCAGGGTTAATAGTTCCTTGTAACCCTAAGAGACTGAAGGGGGGGGGGGGGGGGTCTCCATAGTTCTGGGTCCATAGTCTGTAGGACTGCTTTGCAGCAGCCCCAGTGACGGTTCAGTCCGTCACACCCATTGACTCCAGTGGGTCAGTGGTCCGCATTTTGCAGACATATATTCTATCTTTTTACGGAACAGACATACGGGTGTGGAAAGCACAAGGCTCCGTGTTCTTTCTGCATCCATAGATGCCCGTTCTGCAATAAGATCGAACAAACATGTCCTATACATGGCTGCAAAATGCGGACCACAGACCCATTGTAGTCAATTGGTCTGCAAAAGAAGCCTATGCAACACGGACAGTATCTGATCCGCAAATTGCAGATGGTCGTGTGCATCAGGCTTAAGGCCCCTTTCAGACGAGCGAGTTCCAAGCATCGGATTCACAGCGTGAGTATGCAGCAACTCCCGTCCTGACCTCCCGGCACTGACGAGGTAGCATTATATTGATTTATGATGCTATGTAACCCTTAGGCCCCTTTCACACAGGCAAGATTTCCGCGCGGGTGCAATGCGTGAGGTGAACGCATTGCACTGAATACGGACCCATTTCTATGGGACTGTGCACATGAGCGGTGATTTTCACGCACGGTTGCTAGCTAATGATCGGGATGGGGACCCAATCAATATTATTTTCCCTTATAACATGGTTATAAGGGAAAATAATAGCATTCTGAATACAGACTGCATGGTACAATAGGGCTCGAGGGGTTAAAAAAAAAATAAAAAAATTTAACTCACCTTAATCCACTTGTTCGCGCAGCCGGCATCTCTTCTGTCTTGTTGTGTGAGGAATAGGACCTTTTGATGACGTCACTACGTTTATCACATGGTCCGTCACATGATCCATCACCATAGTGTGAAAGAGAGCCAAGCCCTGTTGCGGACAGCAGAGACACGGAGCAATAACATGATTAATAATGCTACCCCGCTGATCTTTTTACTACAAAATCCCAGTGAGATAAAGTTGCCACTGTGATTTTGTAGCAAAAAGGTCACAAAGAGGCATGGAGCATTATCAGTCATGTTAATGCTCAGTGTCTCTGCTGTCAGCAACAGAGCTTGGCTCTCCTTCACGCAGCAGATTCCACACACTGCATCCGCTGGCGTGAAAGAGCCCTAAGAGTTACATAGCATTATATTGATTTATGATGCTATGTGACCCCGGCAGTGCCGGGAGGTCAGGACGGGAGCTGCTGCATACTCGTGCTGTGAATCCGATGCTTGGAACTCTCTCGTCTGAAAGGGGCCTTAAGCCTCATGCACACGACCATCTGCAATTTGCGGATCAGATACTGTCCGTGTTGCATATGCTTTTTTGCAGACCAATTGACTACAATGGGTCTGTGGTCCGCATTTTGCAGCCATGTATAGGACATGTTTGTTCGATCTTATTGCAGAACGGGCATCTATGGTTGCAGAAAGAACACGGATCCTTGTGCTTTCCACACCTGTATGCAAGTCCAGAGAGTGGAATTTGCTTGTCTGAAAGGGGCCTAAGTGAGTTTGGGATGCAGAGTTTTCTGCTGCACATGTTGTTAAGCGAGTTGGGCCGTGGAAGTCCTGCCTACAGCCTGCCTCATCCCACCTGCAGCCTGCCCACTTTTTGGAAAAGTGGAGAGTGTCAAAGAAAGCTTAAAAGTTGCAAACTGCAACATGCTCAATACTGGCAGAAAACTATAATAAATATCCCCCTTTTATAATAACTTTTCAACCCCTTTTAAGGGGGATGGTCTACTTTAGATGACCTAATTCATCAACTGAGTGGGACCTTCCTATTTAATATAGAGGATAAAGGGACGGCTACAAGACACTAATCTGTAACAAAATCCACCTGTGTTTAAAGCGACCCTCCAGTTCAATAGAAAAAATGCACATGAACTGAAGAACTAGCAGAATGCTTACATGGGGTCCTCCTTCTCATCCTTACAGCTGTAGATCCATCAATTTCTTGACTTCTCTCTTACCATCCAAGATGGCCGCACTGCCTCTGACTGCCTGGTGCAGACTGTGCATTTGGTAGCCCAAGACACTTACTACTGCCCTCGGATTGGCCAGTATTGCTCACGTGATCAGTGCTGACCAACCCAAGAGCAGGGCTGGACAAGCAGGAAGTGTCTTGGACCAATGAAGCATGGTGTGCACCAAGTGGTCTGAGAAGTGGAGCTGCATTCTTGGGTGTATTTGATGCTTCCACTTCGAATGGTTCTAGCTATTGATTTTCTTCTACAGTAACCCATGTACATGAGAAAGTTATGTAAACAGCAGTGGGATCTACAGTACGTAAGGAGATGGACCCCACTGGTGGGACTTGCGTAAGCAGTTGGACCCTACTACAGGTCATCCACTTCCCGCAGGGTGGAGTGAATTCTTGAGAGGTTTACGTGAGCCTCGGGCTAAGAGCAATCCTTGTAAACTACATTTTCTTCCTGGAATCTGTAGAACAACACTCACAATGTCAGTAATGTCAAAAACAATGTTTTCATAGTTTATTTTTGTGTCTGTCAAGGATCTTGAGAATCGCTGTCTGTGCAGATTGTAAAATAGATTTTTCTAGAACAGGTAGAATCGTGTTCTGGGTTTTCACTAGTGTAGTAGAGTTTTGAGGATCTCTCCTATTACTCGGGTGTCCCGTGCTTACTCCTGTCCCTCTTCTCTGAGTGGGCAGGGGTTCCACATGACACAATCTGTCCCTGCTGCTAGTTTAGCAGGCCAAACCCGCTAGCCCTCATATGACCTTGCACAGCGGGACCCACAGATCTCCCATTTTGTACTGCAGACCACAGCCTGTGCCTCCATCCTCTCTTCCCGTAGGGAATGCATACTACAGACCCTGATCTTCACAAGCCTATAGCTGGCCACCTCAAGGTATTTCAGGCCCTTTCCCCTAGGGGACGGTGCCTGAGCATCAGGTGTTTCTAGCTTTCTAGTCCCTGTGAAATGTGCTGTTCCATTTGTCTAGCTGTGTGCCATACTTTGCTAGTTGACCTATTATGACCCTCCACTGACTATCATAGACTCATAGAATATCCCTTTAATTTAAGATGATTTAGCAGGCGGAAGTGACCAGCTACTCGTTTCTCCTGCAGCGGCCACTAGTGGAGAAGTGTAGTGTTACATGGATGGACAGGTTCATCCAGAACTGCTACCAGAAGACATCTCTCTGCTCTGGCTCCTTGGGGGTGGTCCCAGGCTGGGTGTTGCCTTCTGATTTCTGTGCCCTGAAAGGACATAAGGAAAGGGGTTGTCAAATGGAACAAATCCTAATACAGGTGCCGATTCTGTGGTTATGCAAACCGCAAAAAAGAAACAGAAATTCAAGGATCAGCTTTGGATTTCAAGGCAAATACTTGATAAATTATCCCAAAGTGTGTTCTCATTGTCTCAACTTCCCTTCTGAGCGTTCTCATTCACTGACACCAAAAATGGTGCAAAGGAAAACTGGCTTGGTTGCCCAGAACACCCAATCAGATTCCACCTTTCATTTTTCAGAACTCTTTTGGAAAGTTAAAGAATCATTCTGATTCGGTGCTATGGGCAATTAAAGGAAACCTGTCACCAGGATTTTGCGCATAGAGCTGGGGACATGGGCTGCTAGATGGCCGCTAGCACATCCGCAATACCCAGTCCCCAGAGCTCTCTGCGCTTTTATTGTGTTAAAAAACAGTTTTGATCAATATGCAAATGACCTGATATGAGTCCTGTATCCGGAGATGAGTCAAGCGGAAAGGAGCCTAGCACCGCCCCGCGTCCTCCGAATCTCCTCCTTGCTGGCTGACGTCACAGAGCTGGAGCGCCGAAATCTTGCGATGAGCGAGCTAGCGCATGCGTAGTTCGTTCCCTGTGCTGATGCCAGCACAGGGAATGAACATGATGCCGACACTGCGCATGCGCTAGCTCGCGCATCGCGAGATTTCGGCGCTCCAGCTCTGTGACGTCAGCCAGCAAGGAGGAGATTCGGAGGACGCGGGGCGGTGCTGGGCTCCTTTCCACTGGACTCATCTCCGGATACAGGACTCATATCAGGTTAATTTGCATATAGATCAAAACGTTTTTTTAACACCATAAAAGCGCAGAGAGCTATGGGACCTGGGTACTGCAGATGTGCTAGCGGCCATCTAGCAGCCCATGTCCCCAGCTGGTGACAGGTTCCCTTTGAGCCTAATCTCCCCCAAAAGTCTCTTATAAAGTAGTAGAACTTTTCACTATAGAACGGTATTTACAGAGAATTATTTTAAAGGGGAAAAAGAGACCCTTATCATATGCCCTATATAGACACAATGAGATCCACGTGCCATGCTTGGGCCCCCTTTAAGTTAGCCACAGCAGAAAGCCTCTAGTAAAGATGGGCTCCCTATCTGGTAAACTCAGCCTGCCCATGTATTATATGGTCTCCCATATAATATACAATATATTAAATATGTGCCTTGCTGCAATATCGGCTGTATGATTACTCTGACTTGGTAACACCTTCCAATATGTCCTTTTTAGGCTATATGTAAATCAGAGGGCGGGTGCCCAGTGTAGGACCACCCCCGACGAGCCATAGCAGAGAGACCTTAACTAGGAGACCTCGTTAGTGGTTGTAGTGTGACCACCTCGTTAAGGTTTTACAATGCAATTTCTTTCTCTGTCTCGTAATTTACAATATATTTCTCCTCTGCTACTCATACAGAAAGTCTTGAGCTTACTGTCACTTTTAAATGTATCGGGTAGTAGCAGACCTTCCTCGCCTCCCCTCAGGAGATGAATGAAGAGTAGTAGGTTTTGTACATCTCCGGTGAGCAGGATTTCCAGATATTCTGGTCAGATCTAGATTTTATTTTTTTTCTCTTTCCAATGCTGTACAAAGCCCAAGAATGTAAATGACCTTTTTATGGTAATTGGAGCAGCGCTAGGAAATAGGTAAGGGGTTCCCTGTCCCCTCCCTCCTGGCATCACCAGCATATCTCATACTGTGGCTATCACACAGCTTTTCTAGGCTCTTGAATGACAAAGTGCACCGCCTAGTTGTGCAAAAGGTATCGTTCTGCTTCTTGCTTGCTACATAAATAGATAGATTTGCAAAAAAAAAAAATTCTAATAAAACTCTGAGACAATCAACGCCAACATTATGGCTTGGTATATCATTGCTGGAAAATCTGGGTCACTATCAGTGGTGTGGCTTGCTTCTTGGCACTAGTAACCACCACATTCACTTATACCAATATATCCCCACCCCACTTCTGCCTGTGCTCCAGCCCCCAGTTATCTTCAGTCGTGTGTGTGAGCTGCATGAGACACAATGTAGGATGTATGCATTTGGCAAGTTGGTAAAAATGGCGTCAAATTGATCAAAATGGCATGATTCCGGTTGACGCAACGACTGTTGTTGGGCCCTATAGCAAATTTTTGAAAGCCCCCACCTAAGTAACTTCATCACAACCTCGCCTTCCCCCCTCTCCTAGCACTAGACAAGACCGCACACGACCGCACTATAACCCCCACCACCTATTCAGTCACGTAAAAAATAAAACTCTTAATAGAGCTGTACAGGAGGAGGAGTCGTCAAGAGTTTACAGTATGCCGCCTGGACCCTATATGCCCCCCCACAGTAGAATGCCCTTTTCCGCGGGGGTGCAATGCGTGATGCTAACGCATTGCGTCCGCACGGAATCTGGACACATTCATTTGAGTGGGCCTATTTTGAGTGTTGTTTTTCATGCATCACTTCTGCATTGCGTGAAAATCGCAGCATGTTCAATATTCTGTGTTTTTCACACAACGCAGGCCCCATAGAAGTGAATGGGGCTGCGTGAAAAACGCATCGCATCCGCAAGCAAGTGCGGATGCGATGCGTTTTTAACTGATGGTTGAAGAGATGTTTGTAAACATTAATTATTTTTTTTATCACGCGCGTGAAAAACGCATCAATGCGCATTTCACCTGCACTATAAAAACTGAACGCAATTGCTTGCAAAATGGTGTGAGTTTCCCATAATGCCCCCTGAACTCATCTAGACCTAATCCGTCATGCTCGTGTGAAAGGGGCCTTATAGTAGTGAAGTCCCTGTAGTCATAATAAAATAAAAAGTAATGGCCTCCTAGCCCCATTCCTCCAATGAATGGACCACATCATGCTCTACGCAGGCTGGAGGATAATCACTGGCCTGTGCGCTCTCCTACTCAGCCCGGCAGTTGTGATGACGTCCCTGCATCGTGTCTTCTGCTGGGGAGAGCACAAGCCAGGAAATGAGGCCTGACCATAATTGATGACAGACACAGCAGCCTGACCCGAGTCCGGATGCTGTGTCTGTGAACCATTACGGTCGAGGCCTCGCCTGCTAGTACACACAGTAATCATTACGTGTGATCTGCAAAATATGGCAAAGATGGGACATGTCCTATCTTTAGCGGAGCGGAGGCACAGATCGGGAGCCCATGTAAACACTACAAAATGTTTCCATGGGCTTTCGGGTCTCCGCTTCTGCACAGCAAAAGATAAGACCAGTCCTATCTTTTGCCATATCCGTGACGCCTCCGCGACGACTTGTCCTTGACAATAAAAGGTTCATGCAGTTGGAACCTAACAGCACAATCCTTATCTCCCCCGCCAACTGTCTTCAATTGAGGATTGGGCCTCCCATATACATTGGTTGACATACACATTTTGTTAATTAACTTTTTGGGGAGAAAATAAGTATATGATAGTGTGTGTTTTTTGTTGTTTTTTAAAAAAAAATTGATGGAAAAGAGATGGAGGTTGGTAGTGATGAAATCCCACCATGGTCATACCATGTACACATTAATCCTGTAATGCCCACGTGGCCGTACTGCACACATCAAGATGTCCATAAAAATTCCAATTTACAGTCAGCTGTTGATTCTGCAGACAGAACAATGGTTCCAAAGTTCAGGGTGGACATTTTATTACTGCAAAACCAACAACTGTGTGTCACATACTACCAGGCCCGAGAGATTTATCACCTGTCATCTCAAGAATCTCACACTTTTGAAAATTCTTTAGAGGTGCCTTTAAGGAGTGGTTGAACTTGTGATGGAAGAGTCTTTTGTCCTGAGGGAAGAAAGTACCAGGTGATCCAGTTAATCGTTTCATGAAAGGGTTTTCTCCTGTTCCAGAGCCCATCATTGATCACTTGTGGAGATGCAGAAGGTTTAGTTGGATTTTTCCTGGCTTGGAATATGAAGGTTTGAAGGCTTATGCACAACCAATCAATAAAGGGGTTGTCCACTTTTTAGGTTTCCTGAGGATAGGTCAACAATATCTAACGGTGGACAGAGCTGGAAGCATAAGGCTCTGCACACTGTATAGTGGCCATATGCTGAAGTTCTGCAGTGCATGGGAGCTGAGATGGAGTATGCTGATACACTACAAAGTGTTGAAGCCTTATGCTTCAGGCTCCATCCATTGTTATGTTTCCACTGCCAGTGGTTGCCACAACAGCTGACCGGTGAGGATTCTGCGTTTCGCACCTCCATCAAGCTGATATTTATGACCTACCATAGGTCATAAATATATATATTAAAGGTGGACAACCCTTTTAAAACCATGACTGAAACATTACTCACCGTGTAACCTATTGGTAGGGTCAGATTGTACAGAGGACCCAAGGCACATACCGCATACCTTTGCTACTTTTGAGAACTTCCACTTCCCTGCTCATGCCATGTATGTCAGTGGTTCTGCTTTTAAAATTAAAGTCTCTTGTGGCCCTATGGATTTGGGCACCAGAGGTGGGATGAGTGTCCCCACAATTATTTCAACCTGCATACACATGAGATGTTCAGCTGACAACAACCTTTCTTTATTCCCCCTCCCTGTGCACATGAATGGTCAGCTAAAAAAAGGGTAGAAAATCAATTGTGTTGAAATCCAATTGCCCAATCTTAATCGCCCCGACATCTGTCATTGGAGGAAGTTGGGAGGTCCTCATACCCATTAGGTGGATGGTCAAAATTAGTAGGTTTGGCCATTGTCTAATTTTCTGAATATGAACAGCTTTGGCATTTCTCAATATTACTACTATGAAAGAAGCAGCTAGAAACGTAAGAAACTAGGCTCTTCAGCTTGTCTTAGAGTATGTTAGAAGAATCACATATTTTCTGTTTCATTGGTCTTTTGTACGTTGCACAGTATGTGTCATTTGAGGGCGTCTCAGGTGGTGAACAATAGTTTTTGTAAAATTTCGGGACAGGGATTGGCTTGCAAGAGCTGTAAACAGCCCATAATGGGCGGTTGTTTTTTTAATTGTGTAATGCCTTTGGAAAGCTGATCTGTTTCCAACTACTTCGCACCTACCATGCCCTTAGGTTTCCTCAAGGCAGAATCCTGAACTGAGTAATGGAAGAAAGACTGGTTGCTATGGAAGTGCTTAGTAACCATATTAAAATGAATGTGACAGACAGTGATGCAATCGAGGCATCTCAAATGGCACAATGGACAATGGAGCTTCACACTTTGTGGCATTAATAAGAAGTTTCTAAAAATTGCAGAGCCTTCCTAAAAAGCTTTAGTAGCTACAACTTTAAAAACAGAAAAGCAAGTTGTAATTAGTTACTTTAATATGGGGCATTATAGTAGTTATATTCTTGTACATAGGAGCAGTATTATAGTAGTTATATTCTTGTTTATAGGAGGCAGTATTATAGTAGTTATATTCTTGTACATAGGAGCAGTATTATAGTAGCTATATTCTTGTACATAGGAGCAGTATTATAGTAGTTATATTCTTGTACATAGGAGCAGTATTATAGTAGTTATATTCTTGTACATAGGAGGCAGTATTATAGTAGTTATATTCTTGTACATAGGAGGCAGTATTATAGTAGTTATATTCTTGTATATAGGAGCAGTATTATAGTAATTCTATCCTTGTACATGGGAGCAGTATTATAGTAGTTATATTCTTGTACATAGGAGCAGTATTATAGTAGTTATATTCTTGTATATAGGAGCAGTATTATAGTAATTCTATCCTTGTACATGGGAGCAGTATTATAGTAGTTATATTCTTGTATATAGGAGCAGTATTATAGTAGTTATATTCTTGTATATAGGAGCAGTATTATAGTAGTTATATTCTTGTATATAGGAGCAGTATTATAGTAATTCTATCCTTGTACATGGGAGCAGTATTATAGTAGTTATATTCTTGTATATAGGAGCAGTATTATAGTAGTTATATTCTTGTACAGAGGAGCAGTATTATAGTAATTTTATCCTTGTACATGGGAGCAGTATTATAGTAGTTATATTCTTGTATATAGGAGCAGTATTATAGTAATTCTATCCTTGTACATGGGAGCAGTATTATAGTAGTTATATTCTTGTACATAGGAGCAGTATTATAGTAGTTATATTCCTGTACATAGGAGCAGTATTATAGTAGTTATATTCTTGTACATAGGAGCAGTATTATAGTAGTTATATTCTTGTACATAGGAGCAGTATTATAGTAGTTATATTCTTGTACATAGGAGGCAGTATTATAGTAGTTATATTCTTGTACATAGGAGGCAGTATTATAGTAGTTATATTCTTGTACATAGGAGGCAGTATTATAGTAGTTATATTCTTGTACATAGGAGCAGTATTATAGTAGTTATATTCTTGTACATGGGGGGCAGTATAATAGTTTTATTCTTGTATATAGGGATACATATATAGTATTATAGTAGTTATATTCTTGTACATAGGAGGCAGTATTATAGTAGTTATATTCTTGTACATAGGAGCAGTATTATAGTAGTTATATTCTTGTACATGGGGGGCAGTATAATAGTTTTATTCTTGTATATAGGGATACATATATAGTATTATAGTAGTTATATTCTTGTACATAGGAGCAGTATTATAGTAGTTATATTCTTGTACATAGGAGCAGTATTATAGTAGTTATATTCTTGTACATAGGGGGCAGTATAATAGTTTTATTCTTGTATATAGGGATACATATATAGTATTATGTGGGCCTATTTAGCAATTTTGTCCGTTATTGCTGTTTTACGGTTAACTGCTTTACTTTTGTTTAATTAGGAGTATGTCTGTCATTCTGTTTAGTTTAGGACTGAATACCCAGTGATTCATTATAACTCTGCAACAAATAAGCAAATTAACAGCTGGTACAGATCTGGCAGAGAAGTGCAGCATGCCCAAACTTGAAATAGCAACATCCTGCTCTGCTAGAAACTTGCAAAAATGTTTTAGAAAATTGAAAACCATTGCAATAGGACTCTAAATGATAAGCCAACCAAGACATGTGACTGGCACAGTAAATCTGTGTACATTTGTGCAGGTTAAGAGTCCATATCCATTAATAGCTGTAGACCGAGTAGTCAAAATGATTAAAAGCTGTTGGAGAAACAGTAACTCTTAAAAATAGTGACTGGTAGAGGATTAGCGTGAGTACTCGACAACCACATCAGCCAACGGTTGTGGGTGCTGGCCTGGGATTGCAAAGAGGGAGCGAACATCAGTTCAGAGCATGTGCAAGTTTACTAATCGTATAACCTCTGCCAAATCGGGCGCTATGGGCTGTTTTCAGTGTCTAGCTGTCGCCTTACGGGTGGCTGTGAGACTGTGTAAGACCACCCATCGTATAGATAGAGGAATATTCCCCAGGGAAATAGCTAGAATTGCCAATTCTGGGGTTAAGGGGAAATGGGCATGTAAAACCTCCTTGAGTAGTGCCTCTACTTTAGACCTTAGGGGGGTAACCCAGGGACAGAACCACCACTTGTGAGACAGGGTGCCTCTGAGTCCACATTGACACCCGCAGAATAAGTTGGGATTGGATGGGAAACCCTTCAGGTACCACTGTAATTTGACTTTTCTATTTTGTTCTACATGGTTAATGCAACGAGAGCGTTTAACCGACCAATATAGGACCGATTTTCTATTTGGCTAAAGAAAATGAGAAATTGAGCTTCTCTTCCCACTTAGAGGCAATTTTTGTTTATGATTTGTATTTGTACTCATTTTTGGCTAAATCATATTTTCAATTGGCCTTTATTAAAAATATTGAGCCATTCTGTCGCAAAGGGTTAACTGTTTTTCTAACTGTGTGACTGGTACTTTCACTTTGTGCCTCTAATTCCCTTTTTATCTCTAATCTACCAAGAGGTCATTAACACTTATTTAACTCACATTCTTATCAGTAAGATGAGGCTTCAGCTTTTAATGAGTGTTTTATAATGTCAGAGAGCAGAGATAAGAAGTCTGTCTGCTCCTCAGATGACGGAAAATACAGAAAAGCCACAGGCTGCTACTAGAGCATCTCGGCTCTGTACGCAAAATAGGACGCCATATTTTTAATAAAGACCAATTGAAAAAATTATTTTCAGCTCAAAATAAGTACAATGTAGAACTAAAACAAAATTTCCCCCAAAGGTGTAGATGGCCTTTAAAGGGGTTCTCCAGGAATTAAGAAAATGAAAATACTTAAATATTAGTTTATTATAAATATATTCCCAAATACCTTTCATTAGTTATAATGGCTCGTTTTGTCTGGGGAGCAATCATTAGGAGAAATAAAATGGCCGCCGTCCTAATACTAAACACAAAACCTGTCCTAATAACACAGCAGGACAAATTACTTCACAACACTGAGGTAAAGAGCTGCCTCATCCTCCTCTGCTCTGCTATTCAGGGATTAGGATCCTGAATACAAATAAGATCTTCAGCTGAATATCTGTAGGAATGGAGTTCATGAGGAGATATAAAGAACAGAGAGGACGGACAGGACAGACTGGTAATGTGGGGCTGTGGTAATGGAGACTGCATACAACTGCTGCTGATTAAGCCACATCCCCACCCTCCTCTCTGTACTTCTAGTCTCCTCATGACCACAGAGATTCAGCTGTAGAACACAATAAACTGTATTCAGAATCATAATTCCTGACAAGTAGAGAGGAGGATGAGGCAGCTCTTTAGGCCTCTTTCACACTTGCTTTGTCCGGATCCGGCGTGTACTCCGCTTGCCGGAATTACACGCCGGATCCGGAAAAGCGCAAGTGTACTGAAAGCATTTGAAGACGGATCCATCTTCAAAATGCGTTCAGTGTTACTATGGCAGCCAGGACGCTATTAAAGTCCTGGTTGCCATAGTAGGAGCGGGGAGCGGTATACTTACAGTCCGTGCGGCTCCCGGGGCGCTCCAGAATGACGTCGGAGCGCCCCATGCGCATGGATGACGTGCCATGCGATCACATCATCCATGCGCGTGGGGCGCCCTGACGTCACTCTGGAGAGCCCCGGGAGCCGCACGGACGGTAAGTATACTGCTCCCCCGCTCCCCACTACACTTTACCATGGCTGCCAGGACTTTAGCGTCCCGGCAGCCATGGTAACCATTCAGAAAAAGCTAAACGTCGGATCCGGCAATGCGCCGAAACGACGTTTAGCTTAAGGCCGGATCCGGATCAATGCCTTTCAATGGGCATTAATTCCGGATCCGGCCTTGCTGCAAGTGTTCAGGATTTTTGGCCGGAGCAAAAAGCGCAGCATGCTGCGATATTTTCTCCGGCCAAAAAACGTTCCGGTCCTGAACTGAAGACATCCTGATGCATCCTGAACGGATTTCACTCCATTCAGAATGCATTAGGATAAAACTGATCAGGATTCTTCCGGCATAGAGCCCCGACGACGGAACTCTATGCCGGAAGACAAGAACGCAGGTGTGAGAGAGCCCTTACCTCAGTGTTCTAAAGTAACTTGTCCTGCTGTGTGATTTAGGACAGGCTTTGTGTGCACTAAGAGTACGGCGGCCATTTTCTTTCTTGTTCCCCAGATAAAACGAGCCGTTCTAAGTAATGAAAGGTATTTGGAAATATATTTATAATAAAGTAATATTAAAGTATTTCCATTTTCTTAATTCCTGGAGAACCCCGTTAAGCATATGTGGTCCTTCATACATTCCATAGGGGACAGAAGCTCAGAATAATAGATAAACCTTTTAGGGGTGGGACCCCTATCGGAGAATAAAAGCTGAAGTGGCGTGGAAGGGCTTGTCATATGGATAAATGAGAATGTATGGTATTTAAAAAAGTGTCGAACCTGGAGATATTGATAAAATGTTGGGTATATAAAATGTTCGGTGAAGGGATACAAACTCTAGGCGGTTAATGAGTAAATGATTGATAGTATGAATTCCTTTAGCCTTCCACAAAGAGAGGTTGAGATGTGGAATAAGATTCCAACACTGACAGAGGAAAATCTGAAATATGAAAAGGTGTACGAGGGAGGGACTGAAGAGGGCAGTCCCACGTGAATGTTCTTGGATATAGAAGGCAGTGTTATAGTAGTTATATTCTTGTACATAGGAGCAGTATTATAGTAGTTATATTCTTGTACATAGGAGCAGTATTATAGTAGTTATATTCTTGTACAGAGGAGCAGTATTATAGTAGTTATATTCTTGTACAGAGGAGCAGTATTATAGTAGTTATATTCTTGTACATAGGAGCAGTATTATAGTAGTTATATTCTTGTACATAGGAGCAGTATTATAGTAGTTATATTCTTGTACATAGGAGGCAGTATTATAGTAGTTATATTCTTGTACATAGGAGGCAGTATTATAGTAGTTATATTCTTGTACATAGGAGGCAGTATTATAGTAGTTATATTCTTGTACATAGGAGCAGTATTATAGTAGTTATATTCTTGTACATAGAAGCAGTATTATAGTAGTTATATTCTTGTACATAGGAGGAAATATTATAGTAGTTATATTTTTGTACCAAGGGACAGCATTGTAGTAGTGGTTTCCCTTCTGCACCTTTATGGATTTGGATATATAAAAAATAAAGCAGTATAAATGGCTTTGAATTTGATCTATGGATTCTCCTACAACCAGATTATAGCAGTTTTATCCTTTTACATAGGTGGTAGTTGGATAGATTTAGGGGAGTATGGGTTATTTTGTATATTTAATCCTTTTGTGGCTTTTTCTTGGGGGGCCCCCCCCCCCCCCCCTCATGTAAAGGCTTGCTGAGTGCAGACACCACTAGGGGGTGCTCACTCTGTGTATATATACAGTGTGTGTGATATATAATCATACTGTGTGTACACACACACACACACACACACACACACACACACAGAATCTGAATCGGGAGTCACATCTGCACCCAAACAGTAAACGCAAAACCACAAATATTATTAACCAAACATTAATCAATATGTAGGCAAACAATGAAACAAAAGAGAGAACCCTGCCGATAAGAGGAGTGAAGCTGGGTACAAATTCCATAAGACGTGTGGACAAACTGAGAAGTAGCTGCTGCACATCCTGCAAACTCTGTCTATGGGGGCTTATTTGTGAAACCCTCTGCACCCCCACACATGGCTGGCCCCTGATTTAACCGCCTCAGAAGCAGGAAATGTAGTGGATCGTTCGTGTTCCTCTGGTAAATCTTCTTTTCAGGTTTCCAGCTGAAAGGAATAAGAGGTGACATCAGTGTGCATTTTGGTGGCATCACTAGTTGCGGTGTAACTAGTGGGTAACCTTGTGGACTCTGATTATGCTTACTAGTTGCATTGCTGTAAATTTCCCATGGAAGGAGCACAGATCCGCTCGCATGCTCCTGGCATCTCCTTATCTTTTTTATGAGGTGTGATAGGATATTTTACTCCAGTACCGCAGCTCCTGTTAGTGGACAAGGCTGGGCTGGTTATTTACAGAAGGGTTGACTCCTTATTTATCATGTGTGAATCACTCCTAGCCAAGAAAGTTGTAACCCTCTTACTTAAAGGCAGTGCCGGCAAACCAGGATAAATGCCAGGGCCCACTGAGCCCCCTCTTCACTCCGTTCGGCAGAGCAGCAGGTTACCTTACCAGCTTCAGACACTCATGTCAGTGAGTCTGCACTGTGACTGTCTCTTCTCTGTGGGATGGGGGGGGACTCTTCGAGCTGCTGCTGGATGCTGCTCCATGCTATGTAGTTGTTTTTAAGGCTTCATTAAGCAGTTTGCCTCCATGACACCTGCCCCCCCTATCCTGTCCTATCTCCTCCTCATGGATCCCCTTCTGTCTCCTTTCCTCCCTCATGTATCCAGAGCTCCTGTCTCATCCTCCTATCTCCTGTTGCTCCCCTGCACAGACCTCCTGCCCCTACTTGTATGAATTCCCCTCAGAGCCCCTTCCCCCTACTAGCTGTGTTCACCCCTCCTGTCCATCCTGGGCCCTGGGCCCCTGTCTCACTCCTCTGCTCCTCATTATGGTGGCGTCTGAACCGCATTCACCAGAAGGACATTCTAATGTCAGTGTCATGTGATTGTGCCCCCTTATACCCTGCATTGTGCCCCCTTACCACACCCTGTACAGTGCCCCTAGTCATTCCTTGTACTGTGCCCTCTTATACCCTTTTATCCGGTCACTGTGCAGAGGTGTTATCTGGTCACTGTATGGTGGTATGCAATAAGGCCCCTTTCACACGGGCGAGTATTCTGCACGGATGCGATGCGTGAGTTGAACGCATTGCACCCGCACTGAATCGGGACCCATTCATTTCTATAGGGCTGTGAACATGAGCGGTGATTTTCACGCATCACTTGTGCGTTGCGTGAAAATCGCAGCATGCAGGCCCCATAGAAATGAATGCGGTTGCGTTAAAATCGCAAGCAAGTGCGGATGCGGTGCGATTTTCACGCATGGTTGCTAGACTATCGGGATGGAGACCCGATCATTAATTTTTAACCATGTTATAAGGGAAAATAATAGCATTCTGAATACAGAATGCATAGTACAATAGCGCTGGAGGGGTTAAAAAAATATATATAAAAAATAATTTAACTCTCCTTAATCCACTTGATCGCGAAGCCCGACTTCTCCTTCTGTCCTCTTTTTTTGCTGTGTGCAGGAAAAGGACCTGTGGTGACGTCACTCCAGTCATCACATGGTCCTTCACATGATCTTCTACCATGGATTATTTTCCCTTTTATGACCATGTTATAAGGGAAAATAATACAATCTACAGAACACCGATCCCAAGTTCGGGTTTGGGTACCAAACATGCCAATTTTTCTCATGCGCGTGCAAAACGCATTACAATGTTTTGCGCTCGCGTGGAAAAATGTTGCACATGTTCCCGCAACGCACCCGCACCTTTTCTTCACAGAAGTTCAGATTTGGGTGTAGTATTCTGTAAATTTTATTATTTTCCCTTTTATAACATGGTTATAAGGGAAAATAATAATAGCAATTTTTTTAATACATAATGCTTAGTAGAAGGTCAATTGAGGGTTAAAAAAATAAAATTATTAACTCGCCTCCTCCAATTGATCGCGTAGCTGCCGGTCTCCTGTTCTTTCTTCAGGACCTGTCAAAGGACCTGTGGTGACGTCACTGTGCTAATCACATGGTCCATCACCATGGTGATGGATCATGTGATGTATCATGTGATGAGCACAGTGATGTCACCACAGGTCCTGAAGAAAGAACAGGAGACCGGCAGCTACCTTCTACTATGCATTCTGTATTTAAAAAAAATGCTATTATTTTCCCTTATAACCATGTTATAAGGGAAAATAATACAGTGAATAGACTTTCATCCTAGCAACCATGCGTGAAAATCGCACCGCATCCGCACTTGCTTGCGATTTTTCGCGCAGCCCCATTCACTTCTATGGGGCCTGTGTTGCATGAAAAACGCACAATATAGAACATGCTGCGATTTTTAACGCAACGCACAAGTGATGCGTTAAAATTACCGCTCATGTGCACAGCCCCATAGAAATGAAAGGGTCCGGATTCAGTGCGGGTGAAATGCGTTCTACTCGCGCATTGAACCCGCACGGAATTCTCGCCCGTGTGAAAGGGGTCTTAGGTTTTTAGCAAGAAATGCATATTTGGTTATTAGTATGTACACACACTTATCTTATCTTAACACACACGGCTAACTTCTATAGTTTTTGCTTATGTCATTGGTATCTTCTTGTTTTTCCAATTGTCACCACATTCTATCATACACACAGAGAAATGAAAACATGAATGCATATTTAATATCCACTTTCAGAAAAGCTGGATAATTTCCTTAAAGGGAACCTGTCACCGGGATTTTGGGTATAGAGCTGAGGACATGGGTTGCTAGATGGCCGCTAGCACATCCACAATACCCAGTCCCCATAGCTCTGTGTGCTTTTATTGTGTAAAAAAAACCTGATTTGATACATATGCAAATTACCCTGAGATGAGTCCTGTCCCTGACTCATCTCACATACAGGACTCATCTCAGGGTAATTTGCAGATGTATCAAGTTGTTGTTTCTTTACACAATAAAAGCACACAGAGCTATGGGGACTGGATATTGCGGATGTGCTAGCGGCCATCTAGCGACCCATGTCCTCAGCTCTATACACAAAATCCCAGTGATAGGTTCCCTTTAACAACAGATGCCTCAGACTGATGCCGTACAGTGCCGTCCGTTCACCATACAGTTTCATTGTAAAAAAACATAAACATTAACGTATGCATTTTCTAAATGGACTCTGCAGGATACAAAAATGTGGAGTGCTGCACATTTGTATACATCAAACCGATAGGAAAAACGTGATGTGAACCCACGGGGGGGTACTAAAATTTTCTGTGGGGCCCAGTCAGTTCTAGCTACATCCCTGCACAGCTCCGTCTCTCCTCCAGGCCCGGCCCAGTGGTGACCTCATGACTTGTGTCTCACTGCTGCAGCGGGCCTGAGGAGAGACGGAGCGCAGGGAGATGCGGTTAGTGAATGACAGGACCGCCGGCTCCCCTGCACTCCAGCAATGATGGGTATGTGGGGGGGGGGGGGGGTCATTACACTGTGAGGGCCCCTTGCACAGTATAATGACCCCCCAGTGCCCCCATATAGTATAATGACCCCCAGAGCCCCCATTTAATATAGTGACACCATGCAGTATAACCCCCCAGTGTGGGGGCCACTGGGGGTTATTCATCTGAATGGAGGGCCACTGTGGGGTCATTATACTATGTTTGGGGGTTATTATACTGTGTGGGAGCCACAGGGGGACATGTAAATGTACAAAAATGCCTCAAGGGGGCCCACTGGGATTTATCGCCCAAGGGCCCACATGAACCTAGAGCCGGCCCTGCTTAAAGGAGTTGTCCAGGACATTGAAAGTGAATGGAGATGATTACTACAGCGCTGCTCCTATTCACTTCAGTGGGAACTGCGCTGCAGTAACCAGCTCCGTCCACTAGGTGGACAGTTATGTAGTCCCGTGCCCCAGCTACTGCAGAAAAACTGATCGGCGGGGGTGGTAGGTCATCACTTGTAAAATCCTGGACAACGCCTTTAAGGCCTGACAAGTGGAGATACCAGTAATGGCTCATGCACACAAACGTATTTTGTTTACGAATTCCATGCCTTTGTGTGCGCTCCGTTTCCGTATGTCCACATGGCTGTTCCGCAAAAAAGATAGAACATGTCCTATTCTTGTCCTTTTTTTTCACAAGGGTAGACAATGGATCCCCAAAAAGCGGAGCCGTGTTTTACTGACCGCAAAATACATACAGTCATGTGCCTAAGCCCTAGCCCTGACCAGTGGGTTTTTAAAGGAATCCTCTGGGCTGTATTCTACGTGGTGCAGGGCGGAGCGTGACTCGGGGTTTGAAAGAATGCCAATAAGTTGCCTTGTCGGGCTCTGCCCCTTGAGGTCTTGCATTTGGTATAATACAAGGTGTCGGTTTTGCCCAAAGTATCAAGATTTCTGCTTGCTGTCAGTAAATCTTAACGCATGGAAGCTGAAGACCCTGTTCTGACCTATAACTGTTCACTGCTAAGGGTTTGTTACAGTTGCATCTGGTCCAGAACAGCCTTTCTGAGCTAAACAGCCTGGTCTCCAAGAAGATACATTTTACCTGAACTGATACAATGTAACAAACTATCAGGACATAGGAGGGGTTGGTGTGGCTGATGTGGTTAGCTCACAGAGGAGAGTCTACGCCATGGATGTCAAACTCATGGCCCTCCAGATGTTGCAAAACTACAACTCCCATCATTCCCTGATAGCTGTAGTATGCCCAGGCATGATGGGAGTTGTAGTTTTGCAACAGCTGGAGGGCCACAAGTTTGACATCCCTGGCTACGCCAAATACAATTGTAACGAACCCTCAGCTGGGAGAAGCAGTCTGTCCGGTACAGGTTTATCAGCCTTTGGATGGAAGTAGGAAGCAGAGATCTTGAAAATGGTGAGGAATCCAAGCACAATAGTGGGAAGTTTTGTCAACATTCTAATACGTTTCCTGTAGAATTTTCAGTTTTCAATATCTCTGCTTGCTGTCCAATGAATGGAAACATTTTTGTTAACATCCAAAGGTTGAAAAACCTATCTTGATTGAACCCTCTCCATAGCTGAGGGTTTGTTACAGTGGTTAGTGGTCTACACAACATTCTGTCTGCACTCCAAGCTTCTGACAAGAATTGGTTCTGTAAAAGTTTTCAGCCTCTTGATATAAATCAGAAAGTTTCCATTTCCTGACATTAGGAGACTGATATATACAAAGTACAGTATATAAGAATGTGCCGTAGGGCTCATGCACATGAACGTATTCTCTTTCCGTGTCTGTACCGTGTTTGTTTTTGTTTTTTTGTGAACCGTATATGGAACCATTCATTTTAATGGGTCTGGAAAAAAAAAAAACTGAAGTTACTCTGTGTGCATTCCTTTTCCGTATGTCTGTTCTGCAAAAATATAGAACTTGTCCTATTGTCTGCATTACGGACAGGGATAGGACAGTTCTATTAGAGGCCGGCTGTTCCGTTCTGCAAAATACGGAGTACACACAGGTGTCATCCGTATTTTTTTCAGATCCGTTTTTTGCTAAATACATACGTTCGTGTGCATGAGCCCTATAAACCCCAGACATTTACACTGCTTCAGTTGTTTAGACTGGAGGCTCCTCTGCAGACAATGAGCGGATTAATCTGTGACCAAAGATCTCCACAAACCTGCCGGGCGACTTGGGGATGACAGGAGTCTTCTACAGCCGTTATAGAAGAACGCGGTGATGGCTGCTGCAGAGGAAGCGCTGATCAATTGTAATCTACCCGGTGGTGATGGGAGTCACTAGTAGATATCTGGAAGTGTTTCATGATTTTCCTCCTCCTGGAACACTCCCATTGGAGTCCATATGAAATGCTGTATATTCTGAGAATGTGTGTGTGCGATGTGTACAATGATGAGAAGGACTCCAGGTGCAAATGTCCAAACGGCCTATTTCTCAACGAGCATCGCAGTAAGGCCTCATGCACACAGTTTTTTTTCACGGTCCGCAAAAACGGGGGTCCGTGATCCGTGACCGTTTTTTCGTCCGTGGGTCCTCCTTGATTTTTGGAGGATCCACAGACATGAAAAAAAAAGTCGTTTTGGTGTCCGCCTGGCCGTGCGGAGCCAAACGGATCCGTCCTGAATTACAATGCAAGTCAATGGGGACGGATCCGTTTGATGTTGACGCAATATGGTGCCATTTCAAACGGATCCGTCCCCATTGACTTTCAATGTAAAGTCTGGAGTTCTTTTATACCATCGGATTGGAGTTTTCTCCAATCCGATGGTATATTTTAACTTGAAGCGTCCCCATCACCATGGGAACGCCTCTATGTTAGAATATACTGTCGGATATGAGCTACTTCGTGAACCTCAGATCTGACAGTATATTCTAACACAGAGGCGTTCCCATGGTGATGGGGACGCTTCAGGTTAGAATACACTACAAACTTTGTACAAGACTGCCCCCTGCTGCCTGGCAGCACCCGATCTCTTACAGGGGGATATGATGGCACAATTAACCCCTTCAGGTGCGGCACCTAAAGGGGTTAATTGTACTATCATATTCCCCTGTAAGAGATCAGGGCTGCCAGGCAGCAGGGGGCAGACCCCCCCCCCCCTCCCCAGTTTGAATATCGTTGGTGCGCCCACCATCGCCCCCCCCCCTCCCTCCCTCTATTGTAATAAATCGGTGGCACAGTGTGCGCCCACCATCGCCCCCCCTCCCTCCCTCTATTGTATTAAATCGTTGGTGGCACAGTGTGCACCCCCCATCGGCCCCCCCCCTCCCTCCCTCTATTGTAATAAATCGTTGGTGGCACAGTGTGCCAACCACCATCGGTCCCCCCCCCCTCTATAGCAGTAACAACATTGGTGGCAGTGTGCAGTCTCCCATTCCCCCCCCCCCCCCATCATTGGTGGCAGCGGAGTTCCGATCGGAGTCCCAGTTTAATCGCTGGGGCTCCGATCGGTAACCATGGCAACCAGGACGCTACTGCAGTCCTGGTTGCCATGGTTACTTAGCAATAGTACAATAGTAGAAGAATCATACTTACCTGCTTGCTGCTGCGATGTCTGTGTCCGGCCGGGAGCTCCTCCTACTGTTAAGTGAAAGGTCTGTGCGGCGCATTGCTAAAGAACTGTCACTTACCAGTAGGAGGAGCTCACAGCCGTTCACAGACATCGCAGCAGCAAGCAGGTAAGTATGAATCTTATACTGTTGTACTATTGCTAAGTAACCATGGCAACCAGGGCTGCAGTAGCTTCCTGGTTGCCATGGTTACCGATCGGAGCCCCAGCGATTAAACTGGGACTCCGATCGGAACTCCGCTGCCACCAATGATGGGGGGGGGGAATGGGAGGCCGCACACTGCCACCAATGTTGTTACTGCTATAGAGGGAGGGGGGGCCCGATGGTGGTTGGCACACTGTGCCACCAACGATTTATTACAATAGAGGGAGGGAGGGAGGGGGGGCGATGGTGGGCGCACACTGTGCCACCAACGATATTCAAACTGGGGAGGGGGGGGGTCTGCCCCCTGCTGCCTGGCAGCCCTGATCTCTTACAGGGGAATATGATAGTACAATTAACCCCTTTAGGTGCCGCACCTGAAGGGGTTAATTGTGCTATCATATCCCCCTGTAAGAGATCGGGTGCTGCCAGGCAGCAGGGGGCAGTCTTGTACAAAGTTTGCAGTGTATTCTAACTAGAAGCGTCCCCATCACCATGGGAACGCTTCTGTGTTAGAATATACTGTCGGAAATGAGTTTTCACGAAGTGAAAACTTAGATCAGAAAAAGCTTTTATGCAGACGGATCTTCGGATCCGTCTGTATGAAAGCAACCTACGGCCACTGATCACGGACACTGATGCCAATCTTGTGTGCATCCGTGTTCTTTCACGGACCCATTGACTTGAATGGGTCCGTGAACCGTTGTCCGTCAAAAAAAAAAACAGGATACACGGATCACGGCCTCGGCTGCAAAACGGTGCATTTTCCGATTTTTCCACGGACCCATTGAAAGTCAATGGGTCCGCGAAAAAAAACGGCACAACGGCCACGGATGCACACAACGGTCGTGTGCATGAGGCCTAATGAAAACTATCGGAGGCCTCGTCAGAGGGGGAAGGGATCAAGGATGAGTAAATTAACTCCATCACTTCAGATTTTCCCAAAAAGTTCAGATTCTAACAAACCCAATTTATTTATATTTGTGTCTTTCTTTCGTTCTTTCTTTCTTTTTCCTTCTTTCTTTTTTCTTTCTTCTTTCTTTCTTTCTTTCTTTCTTTCTTTCTTTCTTTCTTTCTTTCTTTCTTTCTTTCTTTCTTTCTTTCTTTCTTTCTTTCCTTTTTTTTTCTTTCTTTCTCTCCTTTTTTTTTCTTTCTTTCTCTCCTTTTTTTTTCTTTCTTTCTCTCCTTTTTTTTTCTTTCTTTCTCTCCTTTTTTTTCTTTCTTTCTTTCTTTCTTTCTCTCCTTTTTTTTTCTTTCTTTCTTTCTTTCTCTCCTTTTTTTTTCTTTCTTTTGTTCCCTCTTTCTTTCTGTAAACCTGAAACAAAATGAATCTTGAAAGATTCGCTCCTCTCTAGAAGGCATCTTTTTAGTTTCTTTGCGTTCTATCTGTTGGCAGCTGAAAGGGAACCCGTCTGAAGACTTTCCCTCTCCAGGACCGAGTATGTCATCAAAAACCTGTCTGAAATACTATACGTTTGCAGAGAACTTCACAGCATGGGTGGGAACTAGAAAAAAAAAAAGCACTGCTGCTCCTGCAAATTCTGCACTGTTCACCAAGCCTAATATTAGGCTGACCCTTCCCATTCTGTAAAGATCACTTTTCAACAGTCATCTCATTATCATTACAGGCAGGATTACAATGCAAGGTAACACACCATATATAGCAATAACAAATACCACCTTTCGTCGGTGATGTGACATCTTATCTACTTCCTCCTCTCTGCACATTTCACATAGCATGCTCACAACACTCTGCTATAGAGGTCTGAGATCCCCTCTGGTCTACTGCGTCTGTGGCCCATGTGGCAGCTGTAAAGAATATCTCTAAGCAGGAAATGATGACATATTAATTGATCTAGTGGCCATTGTGAAAACTTGGGGACATACAAAAGCAAATATGGCACCATCACATGACCTACATTAGCCAATAGAAGCCTGCAGGTCTTTCTCCTCATATCCCAACTGCCATTCACACGGTCACATGACCCTTATCAGCCAATAGAAGCTCGCTGTCCCTTAGTCTCCACATACACTCAGTTTTACACCAGGTTTCCATAAAAACCCAGCCATTTTTCTTCATTGCTGTAGGTCCGCTTTAAAGGGGCAGGGCGCTGTGGATGACACTAAGGGAGCAGAGTGCTGTGGAGGTCACAGTTAAGAGGACGATCTGCTATATAGTTCACTGTTAAGGGGGTAGGGTATTATAGATGTTAGGGGGGATACTGTCGATATCTTTTAACGACATACAGAAACATTAAATGAAATAGATGAAATATAACCGTGCAAAGCCGGGTCCTTCTGCAAAAAATAAATAAAAATAAAATATGTATATGTAATTTTTTCATGCTATATTCCCTTTGAATACAGCACCATTCTCTGGATTCCCACTCCTGTTTGTGGATTTAGTTACCAGGGATCTTCAAGAAATTAAAGCTACTTTCACACTCGCGTTTGGTGCGGATACATCATGGATCTGACCAAACGGATCCGTTCAGATAATACAACCGCCTGCATCCGTTTGTATTATCTTTCACATAGCCAAGACTGATCCGTCTTGAACGCCATTGAAAGTCAATAGAGGACGGATCCGTTTTCTATTGTGCCAGATTGTCATAGAAAACGGATCCGTCCCCATTGACTTTTAATGGCGTTCAAGACGGATCACTTTCGTCAGACAGACACCAAAACGCTGCAGGCAGCCTCCAGAGCGGAATGGAGACTGATCGGAGGCAAACTGATGCGTTCTGAGCGGATCCTTTTCCATTCAGAATGCATAGAGCCCTGAACGGATCTCGCAAACTGAAAGCCAAAACGCCAGTGTGAAAGTAGCCTTAGTCTAAAAAAAAGTATAGCATGTGGAGGTCACTGTTAAAGAGGCAGTCGCTGTGGAGGTCTCTGTTAAGGGGGCCGGGAATGATGGAGGTCACAGTTAAGGGGACTGTAACGTATGGTCAGTGTTAAGGGGCGAGTGCTGTAGAGGTCACTGTTATGTGGGTGGGGTGCTGTGAAACTCGCTGTTAAAGGGGCAGGCTGCTGTGAAGGTCCCATTTTTAAGGAGGCAGGGCACTGTGGGGGGGGGGGGGTCAGTGGAGGTCACTGATATGGGGGGATACTGTAGATATCGTTTAACGACACACACAAACATTAAATAAAATAGATGAAATATACCCGTGCAAAGCCGGGTCCTTCTGCTAGTGTTTATATAAACATTTTAAAAAAGAGCTAGTGTTGGTCGAGCACCAAAGTGCTTGGGTGCTTGAGGAGAACACTTTGGGGTGCTTGGTAATGGAAGTCAATGGGAGAACCCGAGCATTAAACCAGGCACCCCCTGCTCTCTGAAGAGGGGTGTGTTTCGTTCATAGGAAAAGGTCAGAAATTGATGGAAACGCCACAGAAATGGTTCGGTAACAGCATGGGGAGGATGTCTGGATGCATCTTGGACTCCCAGGTCGCTGCTGGGAACAATGTTGTCCGAGGAGTACGCCACTCTTACAGACTGACAATAATACGCACAAAACCGAAGATAAAATTTTAGAGGAAAAATTCTTAGGAAACATTCTTTCCTGTATATTTACTTGTATATAAAGTGCAAGTGGTGCCAAAAATTACAAGGAAGAGGCACTCCGATACAACCTGTATATCACATAATGGGGGAGGGCCTCATTCACATTGTGGTACAATTGTTCAGGTAGTGGGACTCCTACACTCATAAAGCCTATGCACTAAGGGAAAGGGCTGCCAAAAATTACAAGGAACCGACACTCCAATACACTCTTTATTACACATATAGGAGGGCATCATACACACCCTTGAAAAATTATGATTGCTGGCCTGCTGGTGACCCTCAAAAACATTAGGGGCGAGGGCTTGCTGCTGATCGGACCATCTAAAACATTAGGGGTGAGGGTCTGCTGCTGAGCTGACCCTCTAAAACATTAGGGGCGAGGGCCTGCTGGTGACCCTCTAAAACAGGGGTGGCCAACCCGCGGCTCGCAGGAGAGCGGTGCGGCCAGCGATTACTCTCCCCTCTGCAGCGCGTAAGTGAAGTGGTGGAAGGCTGGAACGAGGCGGAAGAGTGGAGGATTCAGAGCGCCGAGAGCGGGCACGTGACTCGGTCATTAACTGCAGCTCCGCCTCCTCCTCCGGCAGAGAAGGCGAAGCTGCAGTGCTTATCCCCGCCACCAGCTGCCCATGTGCCCGCCCACAGCCCCATCTGTCAGTGTCTTTGTGTGTGACCTAATGCCCGCCCCCAGTCTTCTCAGTGCCAGCCCAGCAGCCAGATTCATTAGACCGCGGGCTGGGTCTATGGGGGCGGCAAGAAGTGGTGCAGCAAGCAAGTAGGACCTGCTTCCAGTTCCATAGTAAATTTTAATGAATGTTAATGTGGACAGCAGGGCAGGGCAGTGGGCACTCAGAGCAGCAGTGGCAGAGAGACTCACTGAGGCCGGCAGCAGCCATTTTAGTCTGATTACAGCCACTCTGCAGCTTTGGCTCTAATCTGACTGAAATGGCTGCTGCTGGCCTCAGTTTCTCTACCACTGCTGCTCTTACTTTTTTTTCCACAGGTGCCACTGTCCAGCACACCAAGCGTGCCTGAGCATAGGGGGCGGTCGCCTGAGCATAGGGGGCGGTCGCCTGAGCATAGGGGGCGGTCGCCTGAGCATAGGGGGCGGTCGCCTGAGCATAGGGGGCGGTCGCCTGAGCATAGGGGGCGGTCGCCTGAGCAATCTTGAAACACATTGTGAAAAACAAAGATTGCCAGAAGTCTCACTAAAGCTGTCTACACTACAGGTAGGAAAGGTGGTTTAAATGCACTTTTAAATGTGTTTGCTAGCTTAATTGCAGTGATACTGTCATGTGCACGCATATTTGTGTAAACTGATAGCTTGTGGCTCTTGGCAGTCATACGATTTTTTTTTTTTTTCTGGCTCTTTGTGTCTGTAAGGTTGGCCACCCCTGCTCTAAATCATTATGGTTGAGGGCCCGCTGCTGAGCTGACCCTCTAAAACATTAGGAGCGAGGGCAGCCTAATAAGCATGTTGATATGATGGAGGAGGACGAGAAAAGGAAGATTGAACCATTCACCCTTTTTTGTGGTGGAAGGGGTGCATGGGAATACAGTGTATTCAATACACCATAAAAGCCACATTTAAAGTGCCTTTATGTTCAGCCGCTTTCCTCTGGTGGAGTAGAGAAGTCAGGGGCAATAGGTGGTGGCAGAAATCCTGATGGAAGTAGGGCACGCAATCCTTGGCGTCAGTAGCATCTGTGCCATCCCAGGGTACGACTCTCTCCCGGCCTCCACAATGTTCACCCAGTGTGCCATCAGGGAAATGTAGCGCCCCTGGCCAAAAGCACTTGTCCATGTGTCAGTCGTTAAGTGGACCATCCCAAAAACTGCGTTGGTCAGGGCATGGGTGATGTTACGGGACACATGCTGGTGTAAGGCGGGGACGGCACACCGGGATAAATATTGGCGGCTGTGGACTGAGGGACGGCCGCCACTGTCAGGCTGCGGAAGGCCTCAGTGTTCACAAGCCTAAATGGCAACATTTCCAGGGCCAGCAATTTGGAAAGGTGTGCATTTAGTGCTATGGCCTGTGGGTGGGTATTTGCGCTTTCATTCAAAGGCCTGGGGTATGGGCATCTGTACACTGCGCTGGGACGCAGACGTGGATGTGCTAGCTGATGGTGCTTGCGAAGGTGCAGGGCGGAAGGCATCCGGGCCTGCGTCTTGGACAGGGGATTGGCCAGCACGTAACACAGGGGAATAGGAGAGAGTGGTGTGACCCACAGACACTGGTTGTGGACCCAGGCGTTCGGCCCACATATTGGGGTGCTTTGATGCCATGTGGCTATGGTGGTGGTGAGGTTAATAGTGTTCGCGCCCCTGCTCATTTTGGTACAGCACAGGTTGCAAATGACAATTCTTTTATCGTCCGCACTTTCCTCGAAAAAGTGCCAGATTGCGGAACACCTACCCCTTGGCAAGGGAGATTGCCGCAAGGGAGTGCGCCGGGGAACAGTTGCGGGCCTGTTTGGTGTGGCCCGCGTTCTCCCTTTTGCCACCCCACTGCCTCTTCCAGTCTGTTGCGGTGCTCCGGATCCCTCCACCTCTGTACTGCTGTCCTCGCTCAGCTTGCCACCTTTTTAGGTTGGGGTCAGTGATTTCATCGTCCAGCACCATCTCTTCCACTTCCTCACTCTGGTCATTCTCCTGACTTGTTGACCTAACAAGAACCTCACTTATTGACAACTGTGTCTCATCCTCATCATCAACCTCTTGAGACACTAATTGCCGTTCCCCACCGTCATCTTCTCCTGATTGTGGATACTCGAGTTTTGGAATCGGTGCAAAAGATCTCATGTCCTTCTTCAAGCGTGCTTGGCGAGAGGTCCAAATCAAGGAATGGCGATGAAAACAGCTCCTTAGAATATCCAAGTGTGGGATCACTTGTTTGCCAAGACTCTCCACGGTGGGAGAAAGGAGGATCAGGGTGAGGTATCTGTTGAGCAGACTCTTGGCTACTGAGATTGGACTTGGTGGAAGACAGGGTGGTGCTTAACCGACTGGAAGCATTATCTGCTGCAATCCAACCGACCACCTGGTCGCACTGGTGTGACTTCAAGAGTGGTGTCCTGCGTCGCTCTGCAAACTGGGACATGAAGCTAGGTATCATGGATGAGTGTGTTTCTTGTGTTCTGGCAGCAGGCACAGTTTCACCGTGCCCAGGACCACGGACTCTGCGTGCACCATCAGTATCACCGCTACTTCCCCGTCCCTTACTGCTCGCCTTTTGCATATTAAATGGTATATATGCTTGCAAGTATGTCACATGTACAGTAGCGCAGGTTTTGTAAGTGTATGCGCAAATAAATTACACTCTCGCAGATATTTAGGATGCGCAAACGTTATACAGGAGATGTAGCGCAGGTAATGTCGCTGTCAGCATCGGCCAAACAATTGCGCTGAATGTCACAGATATTTAGGATTCACAAATGTAACACAGATGTAGCAGATGTTGCGTCACTGTCAGCAGCGGCCAAACACTTGCACGCAATTTAGCGCAGGTTGCCCTAATAATATATATTGCAGCCAGATAAAACCATAGTCCTTAAAAGGACTTTTGGGTCTCTAACACCTTTCAACACTAAACCCTGCCTAAAAAAAAAAAACTATAATAATTCCTGTCCCTACACTATCTGTCCCTTCTGCTGCAGCTCTCCCTGACTAAGACTGAGCCGAACTACGTGTCATCGGGTGCCATATAGCAACCGATGACCCGTTCCGGCCAGCCAATCACTAACCAGCCAGTAACCAACATGGCTGCGGCATTACAGTGAAGTGCCAGTACTTCCCTGTACAGTTTTATAGGCTGCGTAGCAGCCTACAAACATGCAGGGAGGAGACTCTAGCATCGTGCTTGAGCACATGCGGTGTTCGGCCGAACACCACGATGTGCCGAGCATCGGGATGCTCGAGTCAAAATGGTGTTCGGCCGAGCATGCTCGCCCAACACTACTAATTAGTAATTTTTTGATGCTATATTCCCTTTGAATACAGCACCATTCTCTGGATTCCCGTTCCAGAGATTCTTCCTCCTGACATTTTCAGTGTTGTGTTTTGTGGTTGTGGCAATTGTGAGCTCTGCACGGTTTCCTTGTATTGTGTCATCTCCCTATAAATGGCACTTGCAGCTTATGGTGGTTGATGACTTTATCCAGCATGGGTGTGACCCTTGTTATGAATCTTACTAGTGTTATCCCATATATTATTTAGGGCTCATGCCCGCACCGCAAAAAAAGTATCGGAGGCACGGCCAGAAACGCCATGGACGCACACTGTAGTGCTTCTGTGGGGTTCCGTGCTTCCAGACCGCATCTCTGGTTTTGTGGACACATTCAAGTGAATGGGTCTGCATCCGTGATGCGGGGTGCACACGGCCGTTGCCCGTGTATTGCGGACCCGCTGTATGCGGGTTGCAATACGGCCACGGCGGGGCAACAGCTGTGTGCATGAGCCCTTAAAGGGGTTATCCTGTTTCAGGAGCAAATTGGACAGAACTGCTAAGTACTTGCCCGACATATCCTTTTCTCCCAGAGAGGCACTGTTTACCTGGCTTCAGGGTTGTCTCTTCGAGTACCCGTAACCACTGCAGCCAAATACCTGGTCTTAGCGGTGTACCTGGCAAGGCTGGTGATTGGCTGCAGTTGTCATGTGATGTCGATGTGACTGCGCTTAGGGCCCTGCTTACCAGTTCTTTATTGCAGACTGATCCCTAGGATTGTCAGATTTCCTCCTGAAAACGGACAACCCCTTTAAGGATTCCTTCACATACATATTTTGGGGCTGGTTTTATTTTTTAACATCCTAAAAATACATTAAAAAAAAAAATGTGTGTGTGATGTATATAGTAACATCTGGCCGCAAATCACTGAGCCAGCACAAAAGCACAGAGCTAGACAAGATGGACAGCCTTGTCACTGACAAGGGAGGGAGGAATGAACAGAACACAGGGGCGTAGCACTAGCGGTGCTCCTAGGGCTAATGCCAGCTCCCTGGTGCTCTAAATCGGCCATTAGCGCTATATATTATAACTCTCTGCAGCTTTCGGCAAAAAGAAATATTTTTATTATGCATGATCAACCCTACCAGGCAATATGCTTTGTTTTATAGGGTAGATCACACTGACAGAGGTTCTTAAAAGAAGTCCTCCCTACATGATCCACTGGGAGACTCTATTACAGCACACCTGATTTATAAAGGATCCAATATTTTTGAAAGTCTACAATATCAAGCATCTGCACAAAACCTAGCCCTGATATGCCCTTTAGGCCTCATGCACACGACCGTTGTGTGCATCCGTGGCCGTTGTGCCGTTTTCCGTTTTTTTTCACGGACCCATTGACTTTCAATGGGTCCGTGGAAAAATCGGAAAATGCACCGTTTGGCAGCCGCATCCGTGAGCCGTGTTTCCTGGCCGTGAAAAAAATATGACCTGTCCTATTTTTTTCACGGCCAACGGTTCACGGGCCCATTCAAGTCAATGGGTCCGTGAAAGAACACGGATGCACACAAGATTGGCATCCGTGTCCGTGATCCGTGGCCGTAGGTTTTAGTTTCATACAGACGGATCCGAAGATCCGTCTGCATAAAAGCTTTTTCTGAGCTGAGTTTTCACTTCGTGAAAACTCAGATCCGACAGTATATTCTAACACAGAGGCGTTCCCATGGTGATGGGACGCTTCTAGTTAGAATACACTACAAACTGTGTACAAGACTGCCCCCTGCTGCCTGGCAGCACCCGATCTCTTACAGGGGGATATGATAGCACAATTAACCTCTTCAGGTGCGGCACCTCAAGGGGTTAATTGTACTATCATATTCTCCTGTAAGAGATCAGGGCTGCCAGGCAGCAGGGGGCAGACCCCCCCCTCCCCAGTTTGAATATCATTGTGCGGCCCCCCCCTCCCCTGTTGTTAACTCGTTGGTGGCCAGTGTGCGCACCCCCCTCCCTCCCTCCCTCTATTGTTTTAATACATTGGGGCCAGTGTGCGCGCCCCCCCCCACCCCCCCCTCCCTCCCTCTATTGTTTTAATACATTGGGGCCAGTGTGCGCACCACCCCCCCCTCCCTCCCTCTATTGCAATAATAGCATTGGGGCCAGTGTGCGCACACCCCCCCCCCCCCCCCCCGATCATCGGTGGCAGCGGAGTAGAAGATTTTCATACTTACCTGGCTGCTGGCTGCTGCGATGTCTGCGTCCGGCCGGGAGCTCCTCCTACTGGTAAGTGACAGCAATGCGCCGCACAGACCTGTCACTTACCAGTAGGAGGAGCTCCCGGCCGGACACAGAGATCGCAGCAGCCAGCAGCCAGGTAATGAATCTTCTACTCCGTTGCCACCGATGATCGGGGGGGGGGGGGGGGGCACACTGGCCCCAATGCTATTATTACAATAGAGGGAGGGGGGGGGGTTGGGGGGGCGCGCACACTGGCCCCAATGCTATTATTACAATAGAGGGAGGGAGGGGGGGGGGGTTGGGGGGGCGCGCACACTGGCCCCAATGCTATTATTACAATAGAGGGAGGGAGGGAGGGGGGTGCGCACACTGGCCACCAACGAGTTAACAACAGGGGAGGGGGGGGCCCACTGGCCACCAATGAGTTAAAAACAGGGGGGGGGGGTCTGCCCCCTGCTGCCTGGCAGCACCTGCCAGGCAGCAGGGGACAGTCATGTACACAGTTTTTTTGTATATTCTAACCTGAAGCGTCTCCATCACCATGGGAACGCCTCTGTGTTAGAATATACTGTCGGATCTGAGGTTCACGAAGTAGCTCATATCCGACAGTATATTCTAACATAGAGGCGTTCCCATGGTGATGGGGACGCTACAAGTTAAAATATACCATCGGATTGGAGAAAACTCCAATCCGATGGTATAACAGAACTCCAGACTTTACATTGAAAGTCAATGGGGACGGATCCGTTTGAAATGGCACCATATTGTGTCAACATCAAACGGATCCGTCCCCATTGACTTGCATTGTAATTCAGGACGGATCCGTTTGGCTCCGCACGGCCAGGCGGACACCAAAATGACTTTTTTTTTCATGTCCGTGGATCCTCCAAAAATCAAGGAAGACCCACGGACGGAAAAACGGTCACGGATCACGGACCAACGGAACCCCGTTTTGCGGACCGTGAAAAAAAACGTCCGTGTGCATGAGGCCTTATTCAAACACTTGTTTAATACGTACATCAGATCTGTCTTCATTGGTGGCTTAGCCATTCCTGACATAAGTTTGGCAAAGGTAGGAAACTCAAGAGGTGGCTTCAAAAAGGTCATAAACTATTGACTACTCCCTCGTTAATGGTAGACTTGGCCATGGATGTGAAAGGCGTATCCAGACACTTCTCAATGGAAAACAGAATGTAGAGGGTTGGTCAGTCTGAGATAACCGTTGTTCTGAGTCTACATGGAGCAATCTCCTTGAAGAATGTTAGATTAAATCTAGTTGACCATTAATTGCTGTTTATCTGACTGGCCTGAAGACGTCCTCGCTCAATCACCATCTAGTGATCTCCCCGTCCTCGCTTAAAGGGATTTCTATGGTTTTTAACAGATATGCTCATGTAATTGCTGACCTTAAGTAATCTTCTCCATGTGCGTTCACATGAGAAATTGGGATAGGACATAAGTGTTCCTTGTTGGAAAATACTTTTCATGTGGAATGTGGGTCATCTCTAGATTTGTACATGATTGGTATTTGACTGGCCGGAAAAGTTCCCCAATCAATCCAATCATTAAGAACTAAAAATGTCCTATTATTGTCCGCATTACGGACAAGGATAGGACTGTTCTATTAGGGGCCATCTGTTCCGTTCCGCAAAATACTGAATGCACGCGGACGTCATCCGTATTTTTTGCATATCCGTTTTCTTGCGGACCGCAAAATGCATACAGTTGTGTGCATGAGGCCTAACGGGTATAACACATTGCAAAGGTTTATCATGGTTGACAAGTATTTAAAGAAAAGAGCTGCTTATGTCGTGTCGTTCAGGTCAGCTCCTTGCTGTACTCAAAAAAAGATGACCAAAAAATTATCAAAACTGTTAAATTGAAAATAACCTAATCTGAACAAAATCCCCAAATATACAAAAAGCTACAATTGTTGGAAGGACCATTCAGAGTTCAGTACCGCATGTTGTTAATGTGAATATTGTGGGGGGACACTTGTTGATGGCACTTATACAGTGTCCTGTGCTGTGAACACGTGTGTGTGTGTGTATATGTATATATATATATGTATGTATGTGTGTGTGTGTGTGTGTGTGTGTGTGTGTGTGTGTATATATATATATATATATATATGTATATATATATATATATATATTACACCCCTATATATACTAGGGTGACTATATTTTGGTTTTCAAAAAGGACACTTGGTGCAAGAAGTACTCATTAGTGATATTGCCTGCCCGCCAAAAATGTCCACGTCTTGACAATCTTGGACATTTTTGGAAACTTCCCGTCGAGAAATTTTCTTTTTAAGGTCCCAGAAAGAGGACATGTCCTGGAAAAAGAGGATGTGTGGTCACCCTAATATATACATTAATCCATATATATACACAAGTAAACATGTTTTTTTGCTGAAATATTGGGCAGGGATTGATTTTTCTTTTTTTCAAATTGCACTCAGTTTGTAATATATTGGGCCTGTGGGTAAAAGCAGTCGGGTTACTTGTATGTTTTAAGTCCTTTTTTGGAAACATTTTCTATTGATTGCTCATTTTTGACTATTTTAAGACTCTGCTTCTAGAATTCTCTAATCTCCTCATATTGTGGTATTAGTTTAGCAGAAGGAGCAGTTGTAGATGATGATCTGGTTTCCTGCCCTATTGATGTGATGTTAACTGTTTCCTATGATAATGCGGCTAGAAGCTGGGAAATTGATGTCTTCCATCTGATCTTCGATGCAGCGGCGTAGCGTGGGTTGCCAGCACCTGGGGCAAGCCAAGTATTGCGGCAGCACATACCTCTTACATCCAGTGACCTCTCCTGTCATGTAGACTTTCCTCAACGTCTTCATTCGGAGATTAGACCGCCATGACACCTTCTTTCAGCCGCGTCTCGTCTCTGCAGAGTTTCACAGAATTTCTTTTTTAGATTCCTCACTTTACTATCATCCTGCCCTTCCCGATACCTAAACACTGTCATCCTGCTGCTACCTCCAATACTGAGCTAGTTCCATTCAAATAGCCCCCTATAATAATATGCTCCCAAACTGTCCTCCATGGTAACTGCGTTCCCTACAGCCAGGGTTCCTCAACTCCAGTCCTCGAGGCCCAGCTGACGGTCATGTTTTCAGGATTTCCTTAGTATTGAGCAGGTGATATAATTAGTGTCCATGCATCAGGACTTACCAGAGGTATTCATTCTGTGGGACATTCTCAAATCATGACCGGTAGGTGGGTCCCGAGGACCGGAGTTGAGGAACACTGCCCCACAGTACCTCCAATAGCATCTCCATTAATATGTGCTCAATAATAATGCCCCCAGCAGTAACAAGACCCCTCTATAATATACCCCTATAAGAGCCCGCAATAGTAATAAAGCCCCCTATAGTGTCTGCAGTAGTTAAAATACCTCCTATAGCGGTCCAAGTATTTATAAAGACCCGCTGCAGTGCCCCATGTAGTTACAATGACCCTCTGTAGTGCCACTAGATAAAATCCCCCCCCCCCCCCCCGTAGTGCCATATGTATAGTGCCCGCTGTGTATTATTTTAATATATAATGGCCCCTCTGTATTATTATTGTAATAATTATGGCCCCCATTCTTTCTATATATGATTGCCTCCTTTGCATAATTTCCCCCACCCCCATAGTGCCCCCAGTCCATGACCTGTCTATTAAAAAAACTAAATACTCACCTCTCTTCCTTTACTCCGTCACCGCTTCTGACCTGTCTCAAGCGTCCCTGCGCAGGCGGTCACGAACACATCACTATAACCTCCTGCGCCGCGTCATCTCACAAGGGCCAGCGCAGGAGGTTGTGGTGAGGTAATCGTGATCTCCTGCACCGCTCTACTGCCTCACAGGCTTCAGGTCACTAGCCTGAAGCCTATGAGGCTGGACGGAGAGGACGAGAGACATGGGCTCCCATGGCCCACATTGAAATTCCTGCTGCCTGGCGCCCTCCACGCTACTCCACTGCTAAGATGTTTTGCCACCAATACAAACACCCTGTGATTTATATTTATAAGGGTCTGTTCACACGCAGCAGAATTGTTGTAGAGAATTCTGCAACTGGCAGAAATTCATTAATATGATACAGAAAAAACTGCATTCTTGTGCATGGAACAGAAATTTCTGCGACACCTCAACCACGCATGAATATACCCTTTTTATAACGTTTTTTTTTCCAAATCCCCCCCCCCCTCCCCCTATAGACCTAATTACATGATACAATTCTAGCTACATGCTTAAAGGGGTTGTGCCACCATTACATGTATCTAATGTAATTCAGCATGAAAAACAAAAATGCTCAACCTATGACATAGTTTTCTTTATTCTAATGGTGCCCCTGGTGTCCAATCTGTAAAGAAATGTGCATGTCCACCTACAGAACTAGTCAGACACGCTCAATTCCATCCTTCAGCTGTCACCAGCCGTATGGCCCGTATCTACTGTTAGAAGCTGTGACACTTACAGGGAGAAAGCTGCAGCAGAAAGGACATGTCCCTGAGCTGACAGCCTGAATAGAATCATAAGAGCAAATGGAGCAATGAATGAGGAGATGTCCGGATCCATGTGGGGTACAGGGCTGGTTCTAGCTTTTTTAGAAAGAGATTGTCATGTACTAGATGTCTGGTTTTCATTTTTTTACATTGATCATGGGATAAACCCTTTTACTATAAATGCTGTGCTGCTGCAAGAATATAACTACCATACTACTGCCCCTATGTACAAGAATATAACTACTATAATACTGCTCCTATGTACAAGAATATAACTACTATAATACTGCCTCCTATGTACAAGACTATAACTACTATATTACTGCCTCCTATGTACAAGAATATAACTACTATAATACTGCTCCTATGTGCAAGAATATAACTACTATAATACTGCCTCCTATGTACAAGAATATAACTACTATAATACTGCCTCCTATGTACAAGAATATAACTACTATAATACTGCCTCCTATGTACAAGAATATAACTACTATAATACTGCCTCCTATGTACAAGACTATAACTACTATATTACTGCCTCCTATGTACAAGAATATAACTACTATAATACTGCTCCTATGTACAAGAATATAACTACTATAATACTGCCCCTATGTACAAGAATATAACTACTATAATACTGCCTCCTACGTACAAGAATATAACTACTATAATACTGCTCCTATGTACAAGAATATAACTACTATAATACTGCTCCTATGTACAAGAATATAACTACTATAATACTGCTCCTATGTACAAGAATATAACTACTATAATACTGCTTCCTATGTACAAGAATATAACTACTATAATACTGCTTCTATGTACAAGAATATAACTACTATAATACTGCCTCCTATGTACAAGAATATAACTACTATAATACTGCTCCTATGTACAAGAATATAACTACTATAATACTGCTCCTATGTACAAGAATATATCTACTATAATACTGCCTCCTATGTACAAGAATATAACTACTATAATACTGCTCCTATGTACAATAATATAACTACTATAATACTGCCTCTTGCCTTCTAACCTAATCGGATCCTTGGACTAGTTGATGAGCTGTACACTCAGTAGCCGTTTGGCAGCACAGTGGGGAACACGAGAATCTGTGTTAATCGTGGGGATCCTCTGGTGCACTGGCGGAGGCAGTAATGCCATGTAATATGATACATACATGGAATGCCTGTGTGTTTTCTACTCGCATTCCAGATCAATAAAGCAAGACTGAGAATCTGTTCTCCTCCTAATAAGGAGTTCGTAGGCCTCCCCGAGCTGCATTCTTCTCTGCTCAGAGTGCTTGTGATTCTTGCACACTTGTTGCTTTTTAGTTGGCTACATTTTTTACGTTTTCCTGAAAAAAAAAGTGCTTATAATGAAGAAGACTGTAATACCGCAACAGGTCTGCTTTGGACAATCCGTTGTTGTGTTTTTTGTTTTTGTCTAGAAACGTGCCGCCATCATCACAGCTAATCACTGGCAATCAGCTGTAGTCTGTGAAGGAACCTGACTCAATATCCCTGCAGAGTCACCACAGGAGACGTATAGCATTACACAGTGGCCATTGAAATCCATATTTTCTTTCTGTAATGTACAGACAAGAACGGTAGCCTTTAGCTTGGCGCCTCCCAAAACAGTAGCCTCCATTAATCATCAATTTACCGCCAAGACTGAGTGCTCCTGTTGGGTTGACTCATGACTCTTGTGGATATTTTACTGTTCTGTTCGGAGTCTACGGGCTCTCCTGTTTTTCAGGACATTGGATCTATGGGATTGTCCTTTGACCAGTATGTTGTCTGAGTAGGGTTTGTTTCCTCTTGATGCAGTGTACATGGCACTGTCTTACCACCACTGATGTGCAACATTGAGGCCATTAGAGTGAAGCCAGTGGCGTATCTCCAATAGAGGCAGACCACGCAGCAGCTATGGGGCCCGTGAGGAAAAGGGACCAGTAGTGAACCAAAGGCCCTGCCCCCTAATTACACTCATTACTGTCCAGTTCCAGTATAGTGTCACCATCAGTGGAGAAAGCTAAAGGGCCTGTGATGATGTCATCCCAGGTCCTGTACATGTAGTAAAGGAACTGCACAAAGAATGGAGTAGTTCTGAGGTTACTGGCCCTGCCTTCCATCAATTTGGACCCGACTTGTTTCCAGGGCCACTTTAAATTCTGCGCCGCATCGTGACCTCCTGCGCCAGGTCTCGCGGGATGATGTGGTGATGCGGCTCAGTGGGGCGCCCGAACTGAGGCTTATGAGGCAAAGCACTAAGTTACGGTTGCACCTTCTGTGTCCGCGATCGTTACGCCCCTGTATACGTACACACACAGCATCTATTATAGAGTTCAATAGATGCAGTAGACACATGTATGTAGTATACACAGCAGTATACTGATAGGTGAGGTACAAGGTATAATAGATGTAGCGTGTACAGATATATAGTATATACAGCAGTGTACTGATAGGTGAGGTACAAGGTATAATAGATGTAGCATGTACAGCTACATAGTATATACAGCAGTGTACTGATAGGTGAGGTACAAGGTATAATAGATGTAGCATGTACAGCTACATAGTATATACAGCAGTGTACTGATAGGTGAGGTACAAGGTATAATAGATGCAGTGTGTACAGATACATAGTATATACAGCAGTGTACTGATAGGTGAGGTACAAGGTATAATAGATGCAGTGTGTACAGATACATAGTATATACAGCAGTGTACTGATAGGTGAGGTACGTGGTATAATAGATGTAGCGTGTACAGATACATAGTATATACAGCAGTGTACTGATAGGTGAGGTATAAGCTGTAATTTATACTTCACATATCAGTACACTGCTGTATATACTGGCCAGGAGCGGGTAGTGGGATGGGACAGGGTGGCCCAATTTATATTCTTGCTATAGAGCCCAGTGATTTCTATGTACGTCCCTGAGTGAAGCTGATCATATTGTATGGTCTATATGCATAGGGTTCCTGCTGGAACTAGGAAAAATATACACCATGGACCTTTTTTGTTTTCGAGATTTGTGAGGAGATGGTTGTTTAATGTACGTGCCATGACCGCAAGGTGTGAATATGGTTTGTGTACATGTTATAAACCCGCCATATGTATGATTACGGTACAAAATGTATCGGTCCCTTTATATGCAAGTGACGGCATCTCCGTGGAATGGCTACAGGCGGCCTATTTGGCTTCTGTCACCTGTTTTCTCAGGAGGAATTGCAGGGCTTCAAGTATAGTTAATGAATGTTGTAAAACCGGAACAGGTTGAGTCAGTTCTCGCCAGTGTGTTCTCCACCAGAAACATCCCAAATGTTTCATTCCAGCCTCCGATCCCGAACATGAACGTCTGCCAGGACCAGTGCTGTAAGTGCTCGGACATCTAGACCCCCCGCTCACGTTTGGCTCTTGTCCATGTATATTATTTCACGTCGTAGCTTTCTTTTGTCTTCTTTTTTTTTTTTTTTCTATGTTCTTCACTTTGTTTCTGGCAGAGATCGTTGCGGAAGTTTTGACAAAGCTTCTTTTATTGCATTCCCTTGTCAGAAATTAACACTCATGAACCCGTCAGCTCCTTATAAAGAGACGTTCCCATTTTGTAAAGTGAAGGCATATATGAAGGTACGACAACACCTTAGATCAGGGGGTGTCCCACAAGGTCAGACCCCCCCCCTCCCCTGATTATGTAGAATGTAGGGGCCATGGTGCTGGTATAGTGCTGCACGCCATTCCTTGTTTTCCCTGCACAGAGGTGTTCCCGGCCACCCGGATCTGGGTGAGCGTCACAATGCTACAGCAGTGCTTTTATTCTCAGGACCTTGAGGGTCCCAGACGTCAGATTATTGATCTTAAAGTGATGAGATTTAAAAGATAAAAATGCCCCTTTAAATTTAAAGAGTTATGCCCTTTTATATGGCACATCAAACTTGCATAAAAGTCTGACAGATGGGTGGGTGACCTCCTGATCCTGAGAAGTTTCTATTCTTACTGGGTGGATTGGTCATCGCTGATCCTCCAGAAGAAGGAGGTCCTAGTGTCTGTTACTGGATTCGGAAACAGTGTTTTTTTTTGTTGTTGTTTTGTTTTGTTCCTGAATTAGCACCACTGTAGTCTTCTGGCTGTATTTGGTACTGCAGCTCATCCGTAAATAAATTTGGATGACTCCTGTTCATAAAGATTCAGGGTGGATGTTCTTCTTCTGTTCCCCCATGTTTGGAGAGAGAACAGGGGACCTAAAGCCAGCCCCACAGCAACCACTGGTTGCTCCTGGGAGCATTGTGTCCTGGCTCCATTCTGGGTTCAATAGTGTGTGGAGTGGACCAGCAGACCACAAAAAGGTGACCCTTTTTTTTGTCAATTTGTCTCGAAAGGGCATGTCTGGGTGTTTTGAGAGTCAGGGCTTGAAACCTTCCAGAAGGAGAAGATGGTGCAGCTATAGCGGACTAGGAGATCTGTGACTCTTGCTTTGGGGCTCATAAGTGGGTCATTCCTGCCAACCATACATCACCTGGTTTTGGGGCCACTAAACCACCAGCATACTGCTATGCAGCTGGGGTTTAGGATCTCCAAACTGCTCATATCGCACCCCTCTGTACCTGGGAAGAATAGAAAATGAAAGCGTAACTTATCAAGAGAAGAGTCCTGGACACCTCTATGGCGGTATAGGTGGTGTGTGCAAGCAGAGGACCGTACAGCTTACTCCGCTATACATGTGCAGTAAAGTCACGTGCACCGTCCTATGCTTTATCACTGCAGTTTTGACGGAAAGGAGTCCTGGACTCTTCTCCCGGTTGGATTTTCATCTACTATTAGTTTCAGGAACAGATGGGTTTGATATGGGAAAGATCTGTTACCCTAAATCCCAGCTGCATAGCATGCTGGTGTGTTAGTCACTCCAAACCAGGCGAGCGGTTCCCTTAAAAGGAGCTGTCTCACTTCAGCAAATTTTATATTTACCATGTAGAGTAGAAAGTCAAATATTTATCCGCACTCTGGCTGTAGAATTTATTTTGCTCTAAAAAAAGAAAAATACATAATTTTTGACATAATCTCCCTGCTTTTCCATACACTGTCCATCTCTCAACAAGCTTTCAAATTCCCTTATTTAAAAAATATATATTTTAGGCCTCATGCACACGACCGTTGTGTGCATCCGTGGCCGTTGTGCCGTTTTCTGTTTTTTTTCGCGGACCCATTGACTTTCAATGGGTCCGTGGAAAAATCTGAAAATGCACCGTTTTGCAGCCAAGACCGTGATCCGTGTATCCTGTCCGTCAAAAAAATATGACCTGTCCTATTTTTTTGACGGACAACGGTTCACGGACCCATTCAAGTCAATGGGTCCGTGAAAGAACACGGATGCACACAAGATTGGCTGTATGCAGACAAGGATCCGTCTGTATGAAAGTAACCTACGGCCACGGATCACGAAGATCCGTCTGCATAAAAGCTTTTTCAGAGCTGAGTTTTCACTTCGTGAAAACTCAGATCCGACCGTATATTCTAACACAGAGGCGTTCCCATGGTGATGGGGACGCTTCTAGTTAGAATATACTACGAACTGTGTACATGACTGCCCCCTGCTGCCTGGCAGCACCCGATCTCTTACAGGGGGCTGTAATCCGTACAATTAACCCCTCAGGTGCTGCACCTGAAGGAGTTAATTGTGCGTATTATAGCCCCCTGTAAGAGATCCGGGGCTGCCAGGCAGCAGGGGGCAGACCCCCCTCACTCCCCAGTTTAAATTTCATTGTAATAATAGCATTGGTGGCACAGTGTGCGCCGCCCCCCCCCCCTTCCTCCCTCTATTGTTTTAATACATTGGTACAGTGTGCGGCCTCCCCTCTCCCCCCCAAGCATCATACTTACCTGCTGGCTGCTGCGATGTCTGTGTCCGGCCGGGAGCTCCTCCTACTGGTAAGTGACAGGTCTGTGCGGCGCATTGCTGTCACTTACCAGTAGGAGGAGCTCCCGGCCGGACACAGACATCGCAGCAGCCAGCAGGTAAGTATGATGCTTCTACTATTGGTAAGTAACCATGGCAACCAGGACTGCAGTAGCGTCCTGGTTGCCATGGTTACCGATCGGAGCCCCAGCGATTAAACTGGGACTCCGATCGGAACTCCGCTGCCACCAATGATCGGGGGGGGGGGGAGGGGAGGCCGCACACTGCCACCAATGTATTAAAACAATAGAGGGAGGAAGGGGGGGGGGGCCGCACTGGCCACCAATGATATTTAAACTGGGGAGGGAGGGGGGTCTGCCCCCTGCTGCCTGGCAGCCATGATCTCTTACAGGGGGCTATGATACGCACAATTAACCACTTCAGGAGCGGCACCTAAGGGGTTAATTGTGCTGATCACGGCCCCCTGTAAGAGATCAGGGCTGCCAGGCAGCAGGGGGCAGTCATGTACACAGTTTGTAGTATATTCTAACTAGAAGCGTCCCCATCACCATGGGAACGCCTCTGTGTTAGAATATACTGTCGGATATGAGTTTTCACGATGTAACTCATATCCGACAGTATATTCTAACATAGAGGTGTTCCCATGGTGATGGGGACGCTTCAGGTTAAAATATACCATCGGATTGGAAAAAACTCTGATCCGATGGTATAAAAGGGACTCCAGACTTTACATTGAAAGTCAATGGGGACGGATCCGTTTGCAATTGCACCATATTGTGTCAACGTCAAACGGATCCGTCCCCATTGACTTGCATTGTAATTCACGACGGATCCGTTTGGCTCCGCACGGCCAGGCGGACACCAAAACAACTTTTTTTTTCATGTCCGTGGATCCTCCAAAAATCAAGGAAGACCCATGGACGAAAAAACGGTCACGGACCAACGGAACCCCGTTTTGCGGACAGTGAAAAAATACTGTCGTGTGCATGAGGCCTTAGGCTGAGATGTGAGCCACAAATGCACCGCTGTCTTCTCTGCAGAGTCATGGCTAACTTTTAAATGATTTATTTATTTATTTTACGCACTTATATAGCGCTACTATATTCCTCAGCGCTTTACAGACATTCTCATCCAACTGTCCCCAATGGGGCTCACAATCTAAGTTCCCTATCAGTATGTCTTTTGGAGTGTGGCAGGAAACCCACACAAACACGGGGAGAACATACAAACTCCATGCAGATGTTGTCCATGGTCAGATTTGAACCTAGGATCCCAGTGCTGCACATAATTTTGCCACATAATCCACTGTCTCTCCTCCATCCAACAGAATCTGTTCACGCGCTGCGCTCCGTGTTGTCACCAGTTGTGGAAGGGCGTCCGTCTCCTTTCCCATGACTGGCACTTGTGCGACCTTCCTTGAGCTTCTCTACGCATTAATATGCACTACTGCAGGACAAAAACCAGTGGCATAGAGGCAGAGGCTATGGGGCCCCTGTGGTTGGGGGGGGGGGCCCGGCCAGGCTACATGGCTCCGCCCCCTTTCTGACCTGAATACATGGGTCCCTGTCTTCCTCCCCTCCTCCTTGCCACCTGGGTCCTGCCAACGTGAAGAGTTGCAGGAGTCCTGAGAGCAGTGTGAGAGCCTGTCCATCTTGAGTGCAGCCTGTGGCCTGCCAGGAGACTGGATGCTGGAGCCTATGTATTGAAAAAGTTAGAAGTTCCGTTCCCCTGCCTCAGCCAGCACCCAGCGTAACTGCAGCCGTCAGCACATTGAGCGAGTTACTGTCCTCAGGGTAAATAGACACTCGTGCTGTTCTGCAACGTGGAAGAGAGGAATATGGGGAGGGTCTTTGTGGCCTCGCACTAGTGCAAGGCGCACATCATCTCTGCCATAGACCTATTGCAACCCTTCCCAACTGTGCACAAAGTCCTCGATTTAAATATCGGCACCAGATGCACCCTCGGATCACAAAAAATAAAAAATCGCTGCTCTGTTGTTTCTCACACCAGTCACCAGGATAATTTTTGACTTGCCCTTGTAAATGGCACAAAAAAAATATTATAATTCCACCCCATGGCGCCAATTCCTATCTAGAAGTCGTAGCCTTTTGATTGGCTTTACACCAGTACCACAGCTGCATATTCTGCCCCGACACTGGTCTAACTGACCTGAAATATCGGCAACGTAGGGATCTATGATTTTGCTAGTTTAGAGCACTAGACCCAGACCTACTATGGCTGCATTACGCTCATGTGAGACCAACCCTGTCTAGATCGGCATCATCTGTGATGAGGTTTTCAGAGAGTCCTTTGGATAGGTCCTCAGTATCAGATCAGTGGAAGTCCGATTCCCCGCAGCCTCGCCGATCAGCCTACGGAAGGAGCCTCGGCACGCCCGACGTAGCAGGGCTCCCTTGAACAGGACTGAGCCTGCAGTACATTTCCTGCCACTACACTGTATAGCGAGCTATTCTACTTCTGACGAGCCATGGCTCCTTCTATCAGCTGATCGCTGGGGGCGTCAGGCCCTCGCCAAAGACGGGTCATAAGTCTTAGAAGACCCCCTTTAACCTCGAGGATGCGGCTGGACATGCCAGAGGGGAGTTATGTTGTGAGTAGAGTTGAGCGAACACCTGGATGTTCGGGTTCGAGAAGTTCGGCCGAACATCCCGGAAATGTTCGGGTTCGGGATCCGAACCCGATCCGAACTTCGTCCCGAACCCGAACCCCATTGAAGTCAATGGGGACCCGAACTTTTCGGCACTAAAAAGGCTGTAAAACAGCCCAGGAAAGAGCTAGAGGGCTGCAAAAGGCAGCAACATGTAGGTAAATCCCCTGCAAACAAATGTGGATAGGGAAATGAATTAAAATAAAAATTAAATAAATAAAAATTAACCAAAATCAATTGGAGAGAGGTTCCATAGCAGAGAATCTGGCTTCCCGTCACCCACCACTGGAACAGTCCATTCTCAGATATTTAGGCCCCGGCACCCAGGCAGAGGAGAGAGGTCCCGTAACAGAGAATCTGTCTTCATGTCAGCAGAGAATTAGTCTGCATGTCATAGCAGAGAATGAGGCTTCACGTCAGCCACCACTGCAACAGTCCATTGGCATATATTTAGGCCCAGCACCCAGGCAGAGGAGGGAGGTCCCGTAACAGAGAATCTGTCTTCATGTCAGCAGAGAATTAGTCTGCATGTCATAGCAGAGAATGAGGCTTCACGTCAGCCACCACTGCAACAGTCCATTGGCATATATTTAGGCCCAGCACACACACAGGCAGAGGAGAGAGGTCCCGTAACAGAGAATCTGGCTTCATGTCAGCAGAGAATCAGTCTGCATGTCATAGCAGAGAATGAGGCTTCACGTCAGCCACCACTGCAACAGTCCATTGGCATATATTTAGGCCCAGCACACACACAGGCAGAGGAGAGAGGTCCCGTAACAGAGAATCTGGCTTCATGTCAGCAGAGAATCAGTCTGCATGTCATAGCAGAGAATGAGGCTTCACGTCAGCCACCACTGCAACAGTCCATTGGCATATATTTAGGCCCAGCACCCAGGCAGAGGAGGGAGGTCCCGTAACAGAGAATCTGTCTTCATGTCAGCAGAGAATTAGTCTGCATGTCATAGCAGAGAATGAGGCTTCACGTCAGCCACCACTGCAACAGTCCATTGGCATATATTTAGGCCCAGCACACACACAGGCAGAGGAGAGAGGTCCCGTAACAGAGAATCTGGCTTCATGTCAGCAGAGAATCAGTCTGCATGTCATAGCAGAGAATGAGGCTTCACGTCACCCACCACTGCAACAGTCCATTGGCATATATTTAGGCCTAGCACACAGGCAGAGCAGAGAGGTCCCGTAACAGACAATCTGGCTTCATGTCAGCAGAGAATCAGTCTGCATGTCATAGCAGAGAATGAGGCTTCACGTCACCCACCACTGCAACAGTCCATTGGCATATATTTAGGCCTAGCACACAGGCAGAGCAGAGAGGTCCCGTAACAGACAATCTGGCTTCATGACAGCAGAGAATTAGTCTGCATGTCATAGCAGAGAATGAGGCTTCACGTCAGCCACCACTGCAACAGTCCATTGGCATATATTTAGGCCCAGCACCCAGGCAGAGGAGAGAGGTCCCGTAACAGACAATCTGGCTTCATGTCAGCAGAGAATTAGTCTGCATGTCATAGCAGAGAATCAGGCTTCACGTCAGCCACCACTGCAACAGTCCATTGTCATAAATTTAGGCCCAGCACCCAGGCAGAGGAGAGAGGTCCCGTAACAGACAATCTGGCTTCATGTCAGCAGAGAATTAGTCTGCATGTCATAGCAGAGAATGAGGCTTCACGTCAGCCACCACTGCAACAGTCCATTGGCATATATTTAGGCCTAGCACACAGGCAGAGCAGAGAGGTCCCGTAACAGACAATCTGGCTTCATGACAGCAGAGAATCAGTCTGCATGTCATAGCAGAGAATCAGGCTTCACGTCAGCCACCACTGCAACAGTCCATTGTCATAAATTTAGGCCCAGCACCCAGGCAGAGGAGAGAGGTCCCGTAACAGAGAATCTGGCTTCATGTCAGCAGAGAATCAGTCTTCATATCATAGCAGAGAATCAGGCTTCACGTCACCCACCACTGTAAGAGTCAATTTTCATAAATTTAGGCCCAGAACCCAGGCAGAGGAGAAAGGTCCCGTAACAGACAATCTGGCTTCATGTCAGCAGAGAATCAGTCTTCATATCATAGCCTAGAATCAGGCTTCACGTCACCCACCACTGTAAGAGTCAATTTTCATAAATTTAGGCCCAGAACCCAGGCAGAGGAGAAAGGTCCCGTAACAGACAATCTGGCTTCATGTCAGCAGAGAATCAGTCTTCATATCATAGCAGAGAATCAGGCTTCACGTCACCCACCACTGCAACAGTCAATTGTCATAAATTTAGGCCCAGCACCCAGGCAGAGGAGAGAGCTCCCGTAACAGAGGATCTGGCTTCATGTCAGCAGAGAATCAGTCTGCATGTCATAGCAGAGAATGAGGCTTCACGTCACCCACCACTGCAACAGTCCATTGGCATATATTTAGGCCTAGCACACAGGCAGAGCAGAGAGGTCCCGTAACAGACAATCTGGCTTCATGTCAGCAGAGAATCAGTCTGCATGTCATAGCAGAGAATGAGGCTTCACGTCACCCACCACTGCAACAGTCCATTGGCATATATTTAGGCCTAGCACACAGGCAGAGCAGAGAGGTCCCGTAACAGACGATCTGGCTTCATGTCAGCAGAGAATCAGTCTGCATGTCATAGCAGAGAATCAGGCTTCACGTCAGCCACCACTGCAACAGTCCATGGTCATAAATTTAGGCCCAGCACCCAGGCAGAGGAGAGAGGTCCCGTAACAGACAATCTGGCTTCATGTCAGCAGAGAATTAGTCTGCATGTCATAGCAGAGAATCAGGCTTCATGTCAGCCACCACTGCAACAGTCCATTGGCATATATTTAGGCCTAGCACACAGGCAGAGGAGAGGTTCATTCAACTTTGGGTAGCATCGCAATATAATGGTAAAATGAAAATAAAAATAGGATTGAATGAGGAAGTGCCCTGGAGTCCAATAATATATGGTTATGGGGAGGTAGTTAATGTCTAATCTGGACAAGGGACGGACAGGTCCTGTGGGATCCATGCCTGGTTCATTTTTATGAACGTCAGCTTGTCAACATTGGCTGTAGACAGGCGGCTGCGTTTGTCTGTAATGACGCCCCCTGCCGTGCTGAATACACGTTCAGACAAAACGCTGGCTGCCGGGCAGGCCAGCACCTCCAAGGCATAAAAGGCTAGCTCTGGCCACGTGGACAATTTAGAGACCCAGAAGTTGAATGGGGCCGAACCATCAGTCAGTACGTGGAGGGGTGTGCACACGTACTGTTCCACCATGTTAGTGAAATGTTGCCTCCTGCTAACACGTTGCGTATCAGGTGGTGGTGCAGTTAGCTGTGGCGTGTTGACAAAAGTTTTCCACATCTCTGCCATGCTAACCCTGCCCTCAGAGGAGCTGGCCGTGACACAGCTGCCTTGGCGACCTCTTGCTCCTCCTCTGCCTTGGCCTTGGGCTTCCACTTGTTCCCCTGTGACATTTGGGAATGCTCTCAGTAGCGCGTCTACCAACGTGCGCTTGTACTCGCGCATCTTCCTATCACGCTCCAGTGCAGGAAGTAAGGTGGGCACATTGTCTTTGTAGCGTGGATCCAGCAGGGTGGCAACCCAGTAGTCCGCACAGGTTAAAATGTGGGCAACTCTGCTGTCGTTGCGCAGGCACTGCAGCATGTAGTCGCTCATGTGTGCCAGGCTGCCCAGGGGTAAGGACAAGCTGTCCTCTGTGGGAGGCGTATCGTCATCGTCCTGCCTTTCCCCCCAGCCACGCACCAGTGATGGACCCGAGCTGCGTTGGGTGCCACCCCGCTGTGACCATGCTTCATCCTCATCCTCCTCCACCTCCTCCTCATCCTCGTCCTCCTCGTCCTCCAGTAGTGGGCCCTGGCTGGCCACATTTGTACCTGGCCTCTGCTGTTGCAAAAAACCTCCCTCTGAGTCACTTCGAAGAGACTGGCCTGAAAGTGCTAAAAATGACCCCTCTTCCTCATCCTCCTCCTCCTCCTCCTGGGCCACCTCCTGTTCCATCATCGCCCTAAGTGTTTTCTCAAGGAGACATAGAAGTGGTATTGTAACGCTGATAACGGTGTCATCGCCACTGGCCATGTTGGTGGAGTACTCGAAACAGCGCAACAGGGCACACAGGTCTCGCATGGAGGCCCAGTCATTGGCGGTGAAGTGGTGCTGTTCTGTAGTGCGACTGACCCGTGCGTGCTGCAGCTGAAACTCCACTATGGCCTGCTGCTGCTCGCACAGTCTGTCCAGCATGTGCAAGGTGGAGTTCCACCTGGTGGGCACGTCGCATATGAGGCGGTGAGCGGGAAGGCCGAAGTTACGCTGTAGCGCAGACAGGCGAGCAGCGGCAGGATGTGAACGCCGGAAGCGCGAACAGACGGCCCGCACTTTATGCAGCAGCTCTGACATGTCGGGGTAGTTGTGAATGAACTTCTGCACCACCAAATTCAGCACATGCGCCAAGCAAGGGATGTGCGTCAAATTGGCTAGTCCCAGAGCTGCAACGAGATTTCGCCCATTATCACACACCACCAGGCCGGGCTTGAGGCTCACCGGCAGCAACCACTCGTCGGTCTGTTGTTCAATACCCCGCCACAACTCCTGTGCGGTGTGGGGCCTGTCCCCCAAACATATGAGTTTCAGAATGGCCTGCTGACGTTTACCCCGGGCTGTGCTGAAGTTGGTGGTGAAGGTGTGTGGCTGACTGGATGAGCAGGTGGAAGAAGAGGAGGAGGAAGCCGAGAAGGAGGAGGTGGCAACAGGAGGCAAAGAATGTTGCCCTGCGATCCTTGGCGGCGGCAGGACGTGCGCCAAACAGCTCTCCGCCTGGGGCCCAGCTGCCACTACATTTACCCAGTGTGCAGTTAGGGAGATATAGCGTCCCTGGCCGTGCTTACTGGTCCACGTATCTGTGGTTAGGTGGACCTTGCTACAGATGGCGTTGCGCAGTGCACACTTGATTTTATGGGATACTTGGTTGTGCAGGGAAGGCACGGCTCTCTTGGAGAAGTAGTGCCGGCTGGGAACAACATACTGTGGGACAGCAAGCGACATGAGCTGTTTGAAGCTGTCTGTGTCCACCAGCCTAAATGACAGCATTTCATAGGCCAGTAGTTTAGAAATGCTGGCATTCAGGGCCAGGGATCGAGGGTGGCTAGGTGGGAATTTACGCTTTCTATCAAATGTTTGTGAGATGGAGAGCTGAACGCTGGCGTGTGACATGGTTGAGACGCTTGGTGACGGAGGTGGTGGTGGTGGTGTTGGTGGTACATCCCCTGTTTGCTGGGCGGCAGGTGCCAACGTTCCTCCAGAGGCGGAGGAAGAGGCCGAGGCGGCAGCAGCAGAATAGGCCGAGGCGGCAGCAGCAGAAGAGGTAGCAGGGGGAGCCTGAGTGACTTCCTTGGTTTTAAGGTGTTTACTCCACTGCAGTTCATGCTTTGCATGCAGGTGCCTGGTCATGCAGGTTGTGCTCAGGTTCAGAACGTTAATGCCTCGCTTCAGGCTCTGATGGCACAGCGTGCAAACCACTCGGGTCTTGTCGTCAGCACATTGTTTGAAGAAGTGCCATGCCAGGGAACTCCTTGAAGCTGCCTTTGGGGTGCTCGGTCCCAGATGGCGGCGGTCAGTAGCAGGCGGAGTCTCTTGGCGGCGGGTGTTCTGCTTTTGCCCACTGCTCCCTCTTTTGCTACGCTGTTGGCTCGGTCTCACCACTGCCTCTTCCTCCGAACTGTGAAAGTCAGTGGCACGACCTTCATTCCATGTGGGGTCTAGGACCTCATCGTCCCCTGCATCGTCTTCCACCCAGTCTTGATCCCTGACCTCCTGTTCAGTCTGCACACTGCAGAAAGACGCAGCAGTTGGCACCTGTGTTTCGTCATCATCAGAGACATGCTGAGGTGGTATTCCCATGTCCTCATCATCAGGAAACATAAGTGGTTGTGCGTCAGTGCATTCTATGTCTTTCACCGCTGGGGAAGGGCTAGGTGGATGCCCTTGGGAAACCCTGCCAGCGGAGTCTTCAAACAGCATAAGAGACTGCTGCATAACTTGAGGCTGAGACAGTTTCCCTGGTATGCATGGGGGTGATGTGACAGACTGATGGGGTTGGTTTTCAGGCGCCATCTGTGCGCTTTCTGCAGAAGACTGGGTGGGAGATAATGTGAACGTGCTGGATCCACTGTCGGCCACCCAATTGACTAATGCCTGTACCTGCTCAGGCCTTACCATCCTTAGAACGGCATTGGGCCCCACCATATATCGCTGTAAATTCTGGCGGCTACTGGGACCTGAGGTAGTTGGTACACTAGGACGTGTGGATGTGGCAGAACGGCCACGTCCTCTCCCAGCACCAGAGGGTCCACTAACACCACCACGACCATGTCCACGTCCGCGTCCCTTACTAGATGTTTTTCTCATTGTTATGGTTCACCACAACAACAAATATATTATTTGGCCCAATGTATTGTATTCAAATTCAGCGGGATATAAATTTGAGGCCTAGTATTTAGGCGCTGGGTGACCGGTATGGATTTAGTGACAGAATTAGACTTGGAAATGCACAGAAGCGTGTGTGTGAAGTTATTCTGAATGACCCTATGTGCACCTTCAATATTATATACCCTTTTAGGGATAGATTTCAAATAGCTCTGATATAGCAGAAACCACTAAATTATGAAATTGCTAAATTGGGAATTGTACTTCAACCCAGAACAAAAAATGTGCTTTGACGGACACTAAATATCTTGCCCAGCAACAACAGTACAGCGGTGGGTAACGAGAGATTTAGAGGGATTTAAATTTGAGGCCTAGTATTTAGGCGCTGGGTCACCGGTATGGATTTAGTGACAGAATTAGACTTGGAAATGCACAGAAGCGTGTGTGTGAAGTTATTCTGAATGACCCTATGTGCACCTTCAATATTATATACCCTTTTAGGGATAGATTTCAAATAGCTCTGATATAGCAGAAACCACTAAATTATGAAATTGCTAAATTGGGAATTGTACTTCAACCCAGAACAAAAAATGTGCTTTGACGGACACTAAATATCTTGCCCAGCAACAACAGTACAGCGGTGGGTAACGAGAGATTTAGAGGGATTTAAATTTGAGGCCTAGTATTTAGGCGCTGGGTGACAGGTATGGGTTTAGTGACAGAATTAGACTTGAAAATACACAGTAGCGGGTGTGTGTGAAGTTATTCTGAATGACCCAATGTGCACCTTCAATATTATATACCCTTTTTGGGATAGATTTCAAATAGCTCTGATATAGCAGGAACCACTAAATTATGAAATTGCTAAATTGGGAATTGTACTTCAACCCAGAACAAAAAATGTGCTTTGACGGACACTAAATATCTTGCCCAGCAACAACAGTACAGCGGTGGGTAACGAGAGATTTAGAGGGATTTAAATTTGAGGCCTAGTATTTAGGCGCTGGGTCACCGGTATGGATTTAGTGACAGAATTAGACTTGGAAATGCACAGAAGCGTGTGTGTGAAGTTATTCTGAATGACCCTATGTGCACCTTCAATATTATATACCCTTTTAGGGATAGATTTCAAATAGCTCTGATATAGCAGAAACCACTAAATTATGAAATTGCTAAATTGGGAATTGTACTTCAACCCAGAACAAAAAATGTGCTTTGACGGACACTAAATATCTTGCCCAGCAACAACAGTACAGCGGTGGGTAACGAGAGATTTAGAGGGATTTAAATTTGAGGCCTAGTATTTAGGCGCTGGGTCACCGGTATGGATTTAGTGACAGAATTAGACTTGGAAATGCACAGAAGCGTGTGTGTGAAGTTATTCTGAATGACCCTATGTGCACCTTCAATATTATATACCCTTTTAGGGATAGATTTCAAATAGCTCTGATATAGCAGAAACCACTAAATTATGAAATTGCTAAATTGGGAATTGTACTTCAACCCAGAACAAAAAATGTGCTTTGACGGACACTAAATATCTTGCCCAGCAACAACAGTACAGTGGTGGGTAACGAGAGATTTAGAGGGATTTAAATTTGAGGCCTAGTATTTAGGCGCTGGGTCACCGGTATGGATTTAGTGACAGAATTAGACTTGGAAATGCACAGAAGCGTGTGTGTGAAGTTATTCTGAATGACCCTATGTGCACCTTCAATATTATATACCCTTTTAGGGATAGATTTCAAATAGCTCTGATATAGCAGAAACCACTAAATTATGAAATTGCTAAATTGGGAATTGTACTTCAACCCAGAACAAAAAATGTGCTTTGACGGACACTAAATATCTTGCCCAGCAACAACAGTACACCGGTGGGTAACGAGAGATTTAGAGGGAATTAAATTTGAGGCCTAGTATTTAGGCGCTGGGTCACCGGTATGGATTTAGTGACAGAATTAGACTTGGAAATACACAGTAGCGGGTGTGTGTGAAGTTATTCTGAATGACCCTATGTGCACCTTCAATATTATATACCCTTTTAGGGATAGATTTCAAATAGCTCTGATATAGCAGAAACCACTAAATTATGAAATTGCTAAATTGGGAATTGTACTTCAACCCAGAACAAAAAATGTGCTTTGACGGACACTAAATATCTTGCCCAGCAACAACAGTACAGCGGTGGGTAACGAGAGATTTAGAGGGAATTAAATTTGAGGCCTAGTATTTAGGCGCTGGGTCACCGGTATGGATTTAGTGACAGAATTAGACTTGGAAATGCACAGAAGCGTGTGTGTGAAGTTATTCTGAATGACCCTATGTGCACCTTCAATATTATATACCCTTTTTGGGATAGATTTCAAATAGCTCTGATATAGCAGGAACCACTAAATTATGAAATTGCTAAATTGGGAATTGTACTTCAACCCAGAACAAAAAATGTGCTTTGACGGGCACTAAATAACTTTCCCAGCTACAACAGGACAACGGTAACGAGAGATTTAGAGGGATTTAAATTTGAGGCCTAGTATTTAGGCGCTGGGTGACAGGTATGGGTTTAGTGACAGAATTAGACTTGGAAATACACAGTAGCGGGTGTGTGTGAAGTTATTCTGAATGACCCTATGTGCACCTTCAATATTATATACCCTTTTAGGGATAGATTTCAAATAGCTCTGATATAGCAGAAACCACTAAATTATGAAATTGCTAAATTGGGAATTGTACTTCAACCCAGAACAAAAAATGTGCTTTGACGGACACTAAATATCTTGCCCAGCAACAACAGTACACCGGTGGGTAACGAGAGATTTAGAGGGAATTAAATTTGAGGCCTAGTATTTAGGCGCTGGGTCACCGGTATGGATTTAGTGACAGAATTAGACTTGGAAATACACAGTAGCGGGTGTGTGTGAAGTTATTCTGAATGACCCTATGTGCACCTTCAATATTATATACCCTTTTAGGGATAGATTTCAAATAGCTCTGATATAGCAGAAACCACTAAATTATGAAATTGCTAAATTGGGAATTGTACTTCAACCCAGAACAAAAAATGTGCTTTGACGGACACTAAATATCTTGCCCAGCAACAACAGTACAGCGGTGGGTAACGAGAGATTTAGAGGGAATTAAATTTGAGGCCTAGTATTTAGGCGCTGGGTCACCGGTATGGATTTAGTGACAGAATTAGACTTGGAAATGCACAGAAGCGTGTGTGTGAAGTTATTCTGAATGACCCTATGTGCACCTTCAATATTATATACCCTTTTTGGGATAGATTTCAAATAGCTCTGATATAGCAGGAACCACTAAATTATGAAATTGCTAAATTGGGAATTGTACTTCAACCCAGAACAAAAAATGTGCTTTGACGGGCACTAAATAACTTTCCCAGCTACAACAGGACAACGGTAACGAGAGATTTAGAGGGATTTAAATTTGAGGCCTAGTATTTAGGCGCTGGGTGACAGGTATGGGTTTAGTGACAGAATTAGACTTGGAAATACACAGTAGCGGGTGTGTGTGAAGTTATTCTGAATGACCCTATGTGCACCTTCAATATTATATACCCTTTTAGGGATAGATTTCAAATAGCTCTGATATAGCAGAAACCACTAAATTATGAAATTGCTAAATTGGGAATTGTACTTCAACCCAGAACAAAAAATGTGCTTTGACGGACACTAAATATCTTGCCCAGCAACAACAGTACACCGGTGGGTAACGAGAGATTTAGAGGGAATTAAATTTGAGGCCTAGTATTTAGGCGCTGGGTCACCGGTATGGATTTAGTGACAGAATTAGACTTGGAAATACACAGTAGCGGGTGTGTGTGAAGTTATTCTGAATGACCCTATGTGCACCTTCAATATTATATACCCTTTTTGGGATAGATTTCAAATAGCTCTGATATAGCAGGAACCACTAAATTATGAAATTGCTAAATTGGGAATTGTACTTCAACCCAGAACAAAAAATGTGCTTTGACGGGCACTAAATAACTTTCCCAGCTACAACAGGACAACGGTAACGAGAGATTTAGAGGGATTTAAATTTGAGGCCTAGTATTTAGGCGCTGGGTGACAGGTATGGGTTTAGTGACAGAATTAGACTTGGAAATACACAGTAGCGGGTGTGTGTGAAGTTATTCTGAATGACCCTATGTGCACCTTCAATATTATATACCCTTTTTGGGATAGATTTCAAATAGCTCTGATATAGCAGAAACCACTAAATTATGAAATTGCTAAATTGGGAATTGTACTTCAACCCAGAACAAAAAATGTGCTTTGACGGACACTAAATATCTTGCCCAGCAACAACAGTACAGCGGTGGGTAACGAGAGATTTAGAGGGAATTAAATTTGAGGCCTAGTATTTAGGCGCTGGGTCACCGGTATGGATTTAGTGACAGAATTAGACTTGGAAATACACAGTAGCGGGTGTGTGTGAAGTTACTCTGAATGACCCTATGTGCACCTTCAATATTATATACCCTTTTTGGGATAGATTTCAAAGAGCTCTGATATAGCAGGAACCACTAAATTATGAAATTGCTAAATTGAGAATTGTATTTCAACCCAGAACAAGAAATGTGCTTGAACGGACACTAAATAACTCGCCCAGCTACAGCACTAGGGACAGATTTAGCTGGATATAAATTTGAGGCCTAGTATTTAGGCGCTGGGTGACCGGTATGGATTTAGTGACAGAATTAGACTGGGATATGGCCAAAAAATGAACAGACTATTGCTGGTTAAATGCACTTGGTGTGACAGCTTCACCCTGATGTAGGCTTTAGCCAAAAAACAACCACACCATTGAGGGTTAAATGCACTTGGTGACAGGCGCAGCTTGCCCCTGATTTTGTATATGGCCAAAAAATGAACAGACTATTGCTGGTTAAATGCACTTGGTGTGACAGCTTCACCCTGATGTAGGCTTTAGCCAAAAAACAACCACACCATTGAGGGTTAAATGCACTTGGTGACAGGCGCAGCTTGCCCCTGATTTTGTATATGGCCAAAAAATGAACAGACTATTGCTGGTTAAATGCACTTGGTGTGACAGCTTCACCCTGATGTAGGCTTTAGCCAAAAAACAACCACACCATTGAGGGTTAAATGCACTTGGTGACAGGCGCAGCTTGCCCCTGATTTTGTATATGGCCAAAAAATGAACAGACTATTGCTGGTTAAATGCACTTGGTGTGACAGCTTCACCCTGATGTAGGCTTTAGCCAAAAAACAACCACACCATTGAGGGTTAAATGCACTTGGTCGCAGCTTGTGCTGGCGCACCACAAGACACAAAATGGCCGCCGATCACCCCAGAAAAATGAGACTGACAAACGGTCTGTGCAGCCTAAAAACAGTGAGCAATTGAGGATCAGCAGCTCAATGATCCACAGCTGCAGATCGATCAGTTAATCAAGTCCTTTGGAGGAGTTAATCTGCCTAATCTCGCCCTACTGTCGCAGCCGCAACCTCTCCCTACGCTAATCAGAGCAGAGTGACGGGCGGCGCTATGTGACTCCAGCTTAAATAGAGGCTGGGTCACATGGTGCTCTGGCCAATCACAGCCATGCCAATAGTAGGCATGGCTGTGATGGCCTCTTGGGGCAAGTAGTATGACGCTTGTTGATTGGCTGCTTTGCAGCCTTTCAAAAAGCGCCAAGAAAGCGTCACAAAAGCGCGAAGAAAGCGACGAACACCGAACCCGAACCCGGACTTTTACGAAAATGTCCGGGTTCGGGTCCGTGTCACGGACACCCCAAAATTCGGTACGAACCCGAACTATACAGTTCGAGTTCGCTCATCCCTAGTTGTGAGCGCACTGTATCATCCACACAAAAGCTGGTTCCCTCTTCAATGACCTTTCCTATTCATCAGGAACCAGTGACTCACTTCAACTGGAACCAGCAAATCCAGTATTCGACTGAAAAACCAAGGGCCCAAAACAAACAAATGCTGGGTGGACGTACAAAAGGAAAAGAGTACAGTTTTTCTGTAGCATGTACAGAAGGGGCTGATGATCTTACTGTATATTCCATTGATTGCCTTTATAATACCGCCATTCAGTGCCCACACATTCCATGCATTGATGTATTTGCACTTTTTATATATGTATACTTTTGCAGTCAAGTTGTTTAGTTTTTCTAAAGTAAAATTGAAGGCCATGATTCTGATTAGGGATGATCAAATTGATTAGTAAGAACTGGAGTTTTACAACTTCTGCCCCCCCCTTATGAGGGGCTGCCCCCACAAGTGAGGAGGCTCTCCCGCCTCTTGACTGGCAATGCCGTACAGTCTCGCACCTGCACTGCTGCCCTGTGTAGCGGCACAAGTATATAAGTTCTGCTTCCAGAGCAGTAACTGCTCATGCACGTCTACCTGCAAGTGTAGCGGTAGACGCCCAGTTGGTTGGTGCTCTAGCGGAGGAGGCAGTGCCTCTGAACTCTCGCCGCAAGACTGTCCAGCCCATGGTGCGAGGACATTAATCAAAAGTCTTATTTGCCACCTCTTCTTGATAACCTCCAGATAGTAGAAGAGGAGGGCAGATGGGAAGGAGTAATGCAGAATCCTACCATGCAGGGATTGTTTCTAGTGTGTAAGCATGGAGACGGGGCCGGTTCAAGGATTTTTGCCAACACAAGCGAAGCTACTGTTTGCCCCCCCCCCCCTTTCGCAGCTCACCTGGCCCTGGTCCCGTCTGCAGCAGCTGGCTTCTCCTCTGTGTGGTCCTGGTATCTTCTCTCTGCTTCAGACAATCGCTGGTTTGAGGACCGTATTTTTCGCCCTCTAAGACTCACCAGCCCATAAGACGCACCTAGGTTTTAGAGGAGGATAAAAAAAAAAAAGGTTTTCCATTGCACCTCGGGTCAGACCAGCAATGGGAACCCTAATGTTAATCAGACCTCAGATCCCCCCCGCCATGTCGGCCATTATGCCGCCCCCCCGCCATGTCGGCCATTATGCCGCTCCCCCCCCCATGTCAGCCATTATGCCGCCCCCCCATGTCAGCCATTATGCTGCCCCCCCATGTGAGCTATCATGCCCGCCATCAGTGCAAATAAAATTTTTTTACTTGCCTCTCCTGCTCCTGGACGCCGCCGCTCCTCACCACCAGCGCTCTCTCTCTTCTTCCTGGTTCTTGGCTGTCAGCTGTGAAGGCTGCGCACAGTGAGGTCACATGGTGTGCAGCCCTTTACAGCAGACAGCAGAGCGGAGGACCAGGAAGCGGTGAGTACAGATCCTTTGCCGCTTCCTGGTCCTCCGTTACTAATGAAATGCTTCCAAAATGGAAGCGCTTTATTCGTATTTGCCCCATAGGACCCAGGGGCTGAAAAATACAGGGTATTAAAAAAAATATAATAATAATTAAGTTTCATTTCCCCCCCCCCCCCCCCCCCCCCGTCTCTGCGCCCTAAGGCAGCCGCTCGGTCTGCCTTATTATAGCGCTGGGGCCTGCATGGAGACACACAGGTCTGCATAGGAGCTGTATACACAATTTCTATTCAATAACATTCGATCTTGTATTTTGAGAGTATTTGCTGCAGTCTCTACTATGTCATCTATCTGCATATATCATACATTTTATGTGCACACACCCATCATCGGGGGAGAAGGAGAGAGTTGCCAAAAAATCCCAGGACAGTTGTCAGACATGAGTTCTGCGCGTCCGGTTGTTGTAATCTATAGCTAGCAGCCGCCGCCTCATATGTCAGCAATGGGATCTAGGAGAGAGTGTGAACGTATTAATATAAAGATCTTGTGCTTGGCTCATGGTGCAGTCATGTGCAGCGTTAGGGATATGTGACTAATGGGTTCAGGCACTGCACCTCCCATCTCCTGATTTCTGCACTGATCTGTATCCCTAAAAAAAAGTCTAAATAATCATTGTACAAGATCTGAACAAGGCAAACCGCACCATCTGAAAGTGCAATACTCCTTATAGCCACTAGTGTGTGTGTGTGTGTGTATGTGTGTGTGTGTGTGTATACCTGATGCATAACCTGAGTAGTCAGAACTATAATGATGGCCGTAGTTATAATTATTTCCTTAGGAGCAATATTATAGTAGTTATATTCTTGTACATAGAAGCAGTATTATAGTAGTTATATTCTTGTACATAGGAGGCAGTATTATAGTAGTTATATTCTTGTACATAGGAGCAGTATTATAGTAGTTATATTCTTGTACATAGGAGGCAGTATTATAGTAGTTATATTCTTGTACATAGGAGCAGTATTATAGTAGTTATATTCTTGTACATAGGAGCGGTATTATAGTAGTTATATTCTTGTACATAGAAGGCAGTATTATAGTAGTTATATTCTTGTACATAGGAGCAGTATTATAGTAGTTATATTCTTGTACGTAGGAGAAGTATTATAGTAGTTATATTCTTGTACGTAGGAGAAGTATTATAGTAGTTATATTCTTGTACGTAGGAGGCAGTATTATAGTAGTTATATTCTTGTACATAGGAGCAGTATTATAGTAGTTATATTCTTGTATATAGGAGGCAGTATTATAGTAGTTATATTCTTGTACGTAGGAGAAGTATTATAGTAGTTATATTCTTGTAGTTAGGAGCAGTATTAGTAGTTATATTCTTGTACATAGAAGGCAGTATTATAGCAGTTATATTCTTGTACATAGGAGCAGTATTATAGTAGTTATATTCTTGTACATAGGAGCAGTATTATAGCAGTTATATTCTTGTACATAGGAGCAGTATTATAGTAGTTATATTGTTGTACATAGGAGCAGTATTATAGTAGTTATATTGTTGTACAGCACATAAGAGCAGAGCAGAGAAGGTCTTGTGAGGATCACAGACTGTGTGTGGAAAGGTACCGGGAGATCATGTCTTGGATGTATGGAGGGGAAAGGTCTTGTATGACATCGTTTTGTACTGGATTCTCTGGCAATGGGGAGCCAGTAAAGGGGTTGGCAGAGATAAGAGACAGAGGAGTGATGGAGAGAGACGTGGATTAACCTGGAAGCCGAGCTGAGGATAGGTTAGACTAGCACTAGATAGGAGGATGTTGCAGTAGTCCAGACGGGAGATGACCTCAATGATGCCAACAGTTGTCAGAGGTCTCCTTTGTATATTCATCATAATTTCCATTGTGAGGTGTATAATATATTGTAGTAAATTTTCAGCTATTATAATTTGCGTTCTACATACGGTAACACTATTCTTCTCCTTCTAGGTGATGTTGGTGCCCATCTCTGCCTCCATCTGAAGCTGGCTCTGTCTGACACGGAGCATGTGAACTGTGTAACTGGGAATGTGGATCCTTCCCAAGAATCTCCTGACCAAAAGTAATGACCAGTTATTTTTCTAACTAGCCCCTCATCTGGACTGCACCAGGACTCTGTGTGCTGCACTAAAGCCCCCCCTTCCCCGAGATCCTGTCTGCAGGACGACACCGCTCTGCTCTTGTTTTATAGTTTCCCAAATATCGATTTTTGAAAGACAAAATGATTGATCTGAGCTTTTTAACGGAAGCCGAGCAGGAGGCCATCCTGAAAGTCCTGAACAGAGACTCAGTGCTCAAGAAGGCAGAGGAGCAGCGCGTACGGTAAGTGACATTGTGGCTGTGTATATTATAGCAGTGCTAGGATGTAGCAGAGCTGAATGTATCATTTGGATCATTTTATTGCCGTGTAACGAGTGGTTTTACAAAGCAGGTAAAACTCCTGCATCATCGTATCTCTGAGAATGCAGCTTTCTTACTCTCCCTTTTTTTTTTCTCTCTCTCTGCATGTTACTTCCAGATTTTGTGGTGATTTTTGTTGCTGATCTCTCCCGCCAGAAATTGCATAGACAATTTCTGATCCTATTTACTTAGTTGGTCCTGTGTGTTTTTTTTTTTTTGCATGGAAAAACCGTGGTAATGTGCAATGTGTGCAGGTAGCCTAAAGAGATCAAACGTTGGGGGTCATTTACTATCAGATATGCCAGCTTTCTGGCGTATATATCTAGTGCAGATTGCAGATTGCCACGTAAAAAAAATAAAAGGGGGGGTGTGCTGGCCAGCCCATCTCATCTATCGTTTTCTACGCCTATTTTAGATGTAGGAAATGGTCTAAATTTAAGCCAGCAAGGAAGCTGGTGTAGATTTAGACCGGCGGTGGATGCGCCAAAGTTATGTCGAGGCTGGCACCTCTATATAACTTCGGTGAATCCACCTCCAGCACAAAGTTAGAAAGACCAGCTTCTAAAACGCCAGTCTTCATAAATGACCCCCTATGTATCTGACCTTCACCAGTTCCAAACTTGTAAATGTTGTGTCCTTCTCCAAGTAGGTGACGGATGAGCTATAGACGTCCTCCTAGAAGAACTGCAGACTAATAACCTGGTGACTAATTGTTCCCTAAACGCCTTTAATGACGGTGCGGTCTGCTCGGCCTCCTCCGACTTTCTGCCCTTCATTTGTCTGCAGAGTCTTCCTCCTGCAGTCAGAAGGTTTATTGATCCCTGTAATGTATAGTTACTTAGTTGTCTGCCATGTCAGACAGTCCTGGACGTAGTGCCTGCAGATGGCGGTATTGGGGTTTTGGGCTAAGACTTCAGGGCAATTCTGAATTCTGACCACTTTTACCCCTTTATGAAAACAACAGATTTATATATCATTCACAATCTCTGGAAAGCTGGGTGACAGCCTTTCAGGGCGGTCTAATGGAAACTTGTTAGTACAGCTAACATGCATACCGTAGAGACGGGCCAGGCATCTGCTGTAGTCAATCCTGTTCCCCCGCCGCCATCCGCAATGCAGGCCACATGTCAGTGGCCTGAGTTGCCACGTGCCGGCACAGGCGATCATGATGACATCACTGCGATCTCCTGAATGATGTGACCACAGGAGGCCGCGGGGAAGTCATTGTGCCTTTCTGCACCATTCTACTGCCACAGAATTCAGAAACTGCTGTTCCTTCGCAGAGGCAGGTTGGCCACTGCCTGAGGCGAGATGCTCATCTCGCCTCATGGCACATGCGGCCCTGGCCGTAGTCGGGTGGGTCATTTACAAAGACTGGCTTTTTACACCCTTCTTCGTTTCCTGCCTGCGCTGCCGAAGGATTTGCCTATGAAAATGACGAATGTGTCCCTGCCTCCGTTGTCTGGGTTCAGAGCTGATTCTGGACATATCTCTGTTTTCACCCAGGCTCTGACATGAGCATTGGAGTATTTTTAATGCCCTGATGCTCTCCTTTGCCCCACATTGAATCGCTCAGGGAAGAGGCTTTTTTGTGGAGATCCTGTAAAACAGCTTGCGCAGGGCTAAAGCCCGCCCATTAGTGCCGGTGATGTCACCGGCAACACTGCTAGGTGGAAGCCTCTGCCTAGCGGTGTAAAAAATAAGCCCCTGCTATGCGTGATACAGCGCAGGGCAAGGGAGAGCATCGGAGCAGGAAATGCTCGTATCAGAGGGGTAAAGATGGGGATATGTCCCAGTTCAGCTATGAACCCGGACAACCCTTTTAAGTGGTGAGGAAGGATGCCGTACAAAAAAGCCCATGCGGAAAAAAAAATTGTCTTACAGGTGTCAAAACGGGATCTAGGGACTTTTAACTCTAAAAGCTTAAGTGGCATACTTTGTTAATGACCCCCCCCCCAGTATCTCTGGTCAGTTACAAAACACTACAATTTTCTGGTGTTTAATAAAGAGTATATGGTGTTATTATTTGGGAACTTAATTTATATTTCAGTATTATGTGAGCACTATAGGGCGCTATTATCTATAAAAATATATATTATTTGAATACTGAATATTATTTTGGCACTATATGATGGTATTGTGCAGGTTGTACACTGTATGTAGTAAGTGCACTCTGTACGGAGTACTATTTAGGCATTGTATGGCATAAATATGTGAGCACTATATAGTGATATTATATGGGCTGTATAATCATTATCATGTGAGCACTGTTTGGCAGTATTATTCAGGCACTATATGGCGGTATTATGTGAACACTGTATGGCAGTATGTAGGCATTGCATGACTATTGGTTGGGCGCTATAAGGTAGTATTATATAGGCTGTTTAATCCGTATTCTGTGAACACTGTATGGCAGAATTATCTAGGTATTATATGTGCTGTATGATCATTGTTATGTGAACACTGTATGACGTTATTATTTGGATGCTGGCTGTATTTTGTGAGCATTTTGTGGAAGTATTATTCAGCATTTATTGGCAGCATGCAAGTGCAACAGCTACTGGTCTGTACTGTTTTAGATTAGTAAGGATTGATGGTACGAATAAGCACCAGCAGGGGGCACAATTTAGTGTTTTTGTTCTGGTTCTGGTAGTTCTCCTGTAGCTGTATAGTATGGAGGCTGCCACAACAGCGCCCCCAGACTGTATAGTCCCACGTTCTTGGATCTTCTCATTGCGGTCCTTGATTAAATCTCTCCGCAGGTGTCGTGCAGGTTGTGAGCGATTTTAGATTGTGAGCTTCACAGCAGGTTTCTAATGGAAAGAGCCATTATTCTAATCTCTTAATTCTCACAGCTCCTTAAAGCTGCCAACGCATTCCTCCGTATTACTTTATCATGTGAGCTAAGAAGTCACTTGACGTGCGGACTGCCCCGGCTGATCCGCTCAAATCTTCTTATTGCTGGTATTTGCTTCTGTCCTTAAACATGGTGGGATGCAAAGGGTTCAGCATCGTGACACCATATGATCTAAACCTACAGAGAAAAGCTCACTGAGCCGTGCGGGTCACTGGACTGCAGAATGGTATGTAATGGTCTGTGTGGAGCCTACTGGGCTGGTTCTGGTCTGATGGGTATCATCTGAAGGGGTTGGTCCTTTTTGGGCAACCTTTTTACATTACGGTAGTTCCAATGAAGCCATAGTGATCACCAATGGGTTGGAGGATGGGGGGGAGCATGGCACTGTGATATATATCTTTCCACTGTGGCTAATAGAGGGGGTCTCGAGTGGGTTGTCTATCACATTGGAGAACCTGCCCTTTCCTGCATTACAGAGATGATTTTAATAGGCAGTATGCAATACTTCATTTCCCCTGTGGGGGAGCTGTAGGGAAATTGGACACTTCTTGCCTGGTTATCCAACAAATTACAGCTGATTTGCTGGGGTCCCTGATACATTTTCACCATTGCACACGTTTTTGTCTGTACCAATATATTATGGAGACCTATCGGGTAATGGTATGGATGGGGCTCTGAGTGTTGGGGTCCCCCACTGAAGAAGGGGCCACAGCTCTTGTGAGACTGATATCAATACAAGCATTTCTCATTCGAAAGACTATTCAAATGTGTAATTAGCAACAATTTCCCCATTCCATTTTCTGTTCCCTGACTCCATTCCATTAGGGAACAGAAAATTGGATTCCCTCTGGCGTTGTTTAAATCCCCATGTCTTGCCGTAGAATAAGCCATCAATATCTGATCATTGGGGGTGGACTGAGCTTGTTACTGCAGCACTGCTTCAGCAGCATTGAAGCTACCCCCGCCAATCGGATATCCTGAGGATAGGTGTGGACAGTCCTATGAGAGGGAGCCTATCAGTAGGTTTGGGACCTCTAAACCACCATTAGATCCTCTTAGGCAGCTGCCGGTTTTTACCAGAGGGCAATACACCTCTCTTCACTGAGCAGATGCGCAGCCAAGCGAGCTGCACGGCCTCCGCTTCATCGCCGCATTGCACATGCCCTCAGAGCCGCTGGAAAGGAGTCCTAGACTTAATGCAGCAATGGCTGGTTTTATTATAGGCAGGTTTGGAACAATAAACCCCAGCTGCATAAGGACGTGTGGTTTAATGGTGCAAAAACATATCTTTAAGTCCCCTTTTAAGATCAGCATAAAACCTGAAGTATCACATTCACAGTGCCACCTGCTGCAACATGAGCTTTAGAGGATGCATGCTAGTGTAGGACCCGGATCTAATGTAATTCATGGTGACAGCTTGAATTAATGCTAATGGCTATATTAGCCACTTTCATGGCTTTATGCAAGAACGTTGCCCTGTGCCTCACCAGTGGCATGCACCACAGATGTATATAATTTCATGCATTTACAAGAGGAATAACAGAAGTTCTAAGAAAAGATGCTACAAAATGATTTAATTGGGAAACAAACTTTTTAAAACAGACGGTGACAGGAGAGCAGGGTTTTCCTCTGTATTTTATCTTTAGACTTCCAGTGGTAGAAATTCACTGGCTTTACATCACATATTAAAAGCGTGTTCTTTTTGGTTTGTAGTCAACTACAGTTTAATGTCGATGACGAGAATGAGTTAAAGTATAAAAGCGGCCAATGGTTTTATGAGGCCAAATCAAAACGTCACAGGGATAAAATACATGGAGCTGACTTGGTCAGAGCATCAATTAGGAAGCGGAAAAAGCCGGCAACTATAGGTAAGTGACATGTCTAATATATATTTCAGTTGAGTGCAATTCTGGGTTTGAAAAGTGGTTCTGTTATTTCAAGATCATTCTGCTGTTCTGTTGACTAATCTGCATTTAAACAGGAAAAGCTAATGTAACATTGCATAAGAATAAAACCACTATAATACTGCTCCTATATACAAGAATATAACTACTATAATACTGCTCCTATATACAAGAATATAACTACTATAATACTGCTCCTATATACAAGAATATAACTACTATAATACTGCTCCTATATACAAGAATATAACTACTATAATACTGCTCCTATGTACAAGAATATAACTACTATAATACTGCTCCTATGTACACAAATATAACTACTAGAATACTGCTCCTAAGTAGAGATGAGCGAACTTCTGTTTTAAGTTCGGCGTCTAAAGTTCGGCTTCCGGTTAGCGGAGAATCCCGATCTGGATCCGGATATGGATTCCGACTTCCGTTGTGGTCCGTGGTAGCGGAATCAATAATCGGCCATTATTGATTCCGCTACCACGGACCACAACGGAAGTCGGAATCCATATCCGGATCCAGATCGGGATTCTCCGCTAACCGGAAGCCGAACTTTAGACGCCGAACTTAAAACAGAAGTTCGCTCATCTCTACTCCTAAGTACAAGAATATAACTACTATAATACTGCCTCCTATATACAAGAATATAACTACTATAATACTGCTCCTATGTACAAGAATATAACTACTATAATACTACCTCCTATGTACAAGAATATAACTACTATAATACTGCCTCCTATATACAAGAATATAACTACTATTATACTGCTCCTATGTACAAGAATATAACTACTATAATACTACTCCTATATACAAGAATATATCTACTATAATACTGCTCCCTATGTACAAGAATATAACTACTATAATACTGCTCCTATGTACAAGAATATAACTACTATAATACTACCTCCTATGTACAAGGATAAAACTACTATAATACTTCTCCTATGTACAAGGATAAAACTACTATAATACTGTTCCTATGTACAAGAATATAACTACTATAATACTGCTCCCTATAGATTTTTTAAATATTTTTTTTTTTTTATGCACGCAAAATTTTGTAAGCCATCTTGTGAAAATTTTTGTTCTGAGCCTTTTTGTAAAGCTGATTTTGTACACTAAATTATCCTCTCCAATATTGTCTAATGCAAATAAATATTAGAATTTTTATGGTAAATTTTAAGACAAATTTATTTATGAAGCTGCTCTTATCGGTGAAATGTGACCTTCCATCAAGAAGGGGGTAAGTTTCCAGAATATTTTGTATTTTTGTGGTTGTGAAAAGTACAGATGGTTCAGGTCCCCATTTACCCAAACAACCTCCTATATCCATAGCCACTGTGTAATGCTTCATGTCTCCTGTGGGGGGCGCTGCAAGGATATTAAACATTATTGGGTGCAGTTTGCATAAACTGCTGCTCCTTTTGTGGTCTGGTTCCCAAGATTCCCCTGCCAAAATCGGGACTGTTGGCATGTATGCTTATGCTTCTTAGGTCACTAGGTGGGCGGGGGCTGCTTGCTGCGCACCCCACCATTTACTTAACTTTTACTTGCTTGTGTTTTTTTGTTTTTTTGTTTTTTTTGAGCATTCTGGGGGTGGTATTTTTGACACATGGATAGTCAATGGTTGAGGACCACCCTCTCTGGTTAGAGAACTTGAAGGGTGTTCCAGTGAAGGCCAATTATCCCCATTTCCACAGGATAGGGAACGACTATTGGATCGATGGGTACTACAGTTGGGACTCCTACAATTCATGAGTGGGGACCTTCTATCCTATCGGGCCCCACGAAATGACACTACTCCCATGGAGATGAACGGAGCATCGGTGCACACATTTGACCTTTTCAGGGGGCCCTTTGGGATACTGGGTACCCGTTCTGATGATCGGTTTGGGATGCCAGTGGTAGGACTCTGATCCTGTGGCTAGGGGAACAATTGGTACAATTTAAAATGAATGGTTGCAGTACACCGGTCCCAGAAACTACACAGTGGACAGAGCCTTTCGTTCACATTATAGTTTCCTGTACTGGCAGCTTATTGGTGGGGGTGCCAGGTGTCAGACCCCCACCGATCTCATGTTGAGGACCTATTCTGAGAATAGGAAAGGTCCTCAACATTCATACTATACCAAGCACAGCGCCATATGTTGTATAGTGGCAGTGCTTGTTATTGCAGCTCAGTCCCATTCACTTGAATGGGATTGAGCTGCACAAAGACCTTATGACCAATGGACCTGGGAAAGGGCTACAACACTTGGCCAAGCTCCTCAGCCCCTTCCACCAAATGATCATCAGGAGTCTAATCCCCACCGATCAGATAGTAATGACCAATCAATATTGAACTCCTGGAAAACATTTTCCCTACAATACATTGTGACCCCGAATGACTGTGTCTGGATACAGTACTCCGTGTCCCCTTTCGCTGCATGATGTTGACTTGAAATGTAGAATAATGGCTATTTTTTATGTTTTAGCCGAGCTAAGTCAGAGCAGTAAGGACAGATCAAAGAGGAGCTGGGTGAACAGTATCAACAAAGACATTTTTATTCCTCCAGAGCAGTACGGTGTCATGGAGCCACCGGATGAAACAGAAGAAGACCTAATGGCTACTAAAGCCGAGTCCAACAACAGGTACAACCACCGCGTCGATGGCTTGTTAATTGTGTAGGAGTTTATATAGATCTCATGTGGAATATACCAGAATGTATGTGCGGGCTCAGGCTGTGTGCAACGGTCAGGGACGGCAATAGAAATACCAGATCTATGTTCACTAAGCAAACAGGAACGTCTATCCTTCTCTACAAAGAGTTAATAAGATGCATATAATATGAATCTACACAACATTGACTCTGTGTACACACACTGCAATACTGCTGACCTTGTACTGATTCCATCTTACAGCTCATGTTATGCTACAGCACTGCATTCACAATTCTGCAGGCTTCAGAGCTGAAATCGCCCAGCATTCCTTCTTTAAGTGTCTGCATAAAGCTTGCTCTGGAGCTTTGACTAATGGAAAGGGTTCTTTATACCAGTCACCTAAGAAAACCTAACTTAAAGCCAACCTAATCGATAAGCTGTTAGGGGTGTGTCTATTGACAAGCTTGTCCACTGTTTCCGATGGCTACCAGCAGAATTGTGAATGCAGCTCTGGAGTATAATACGGGCTGTATATTACAATTTGTAGAAGATAAGTAATGTGTGTGTGTGTGTGTATACAGTGACTCCACCAGCAGAATAGGGAGTGCAGCTCTGGAGTATAATACAGGATGTAGCTCAGGATCAGTACAGGATAAGTAATGTAATGTATGTACACAATGACTGCACCAGCAGAATAGTGAGTGCAGCTCTGGGGTATAATACAGGATGTAACTCAGGATCAGTACAGGATAAGTAATGTAATGTATGTACACAGTGACTGCACCAGCAGAATAGTGAGTGCAGCTCTGGAGTATAATACAGGATGTAACTCAGGATCAGTACAGGATAAGTAATGTATGTACACAGTGACTGCACCAGCAGAATAGTGAGTGCAGCTCTGGAGTATAATACAGGATATGTAATGTATGTACACAATGACTTCACCAGCAGAATAATGAGCACAGCTCTGGAGTACATTACAGGATATAACTCAGGATCAGGTCTGTCAAATTTTTATTCTGGCTACTAGGAAAAAGGCGTTCTTTTAAGGAAACTGGGTTGTTTTCTAGGTCTCCCATGTTGACACTTTGAGTCACTGATAAATACTCAAATAGTTCATTTTGTCCTCCCAAAAATAAACTTTACACACCTAGCAAACCAAAGATCAGTATCATACCACTCTTGAGAAGCAATGTTTGTTTAAAGGACTTCAGGAACCTGCAGCGGCCATAATTCATGTCTACAATGAGGTCTTTTTTAGTTTGTATTGACTTTGCTGTTTGAAGTATGGATATTTTGGCTCATAAATCTAGATCGGCGTCTCAATGAATGTGGCTGTAAAAGTAGCCTGTATTGATGAGGCACCAAGTTAAAGGCATAAATCTGGACTTAAAGGGTTTCCGTCACCTGAAAAACGGATATTAAGCTGGCTGATGTTAGCGATGTGTTAATGTCAGCTGAACATAACTAGATTAGCGCCATCTCACTGCCTGCCGACGTTATTGAGAAAAACGAACTTTTATAATATTCTAATTAGCCTCTAGGTGCAGGGGGGGCGTTGCCCCTGCTCCTATTGGCTCCGTTCTCCCACCTCTGGCCACGCCCCCGGCTACACTAGATTGACAGGGCCAGGCAGCGTTGGTCTCCTACTTCCGGCCTGTCTGCAGTGTAAATCTTGCGCCTGCGCCGCCCCGTTCAGTATACGGCGCAGTGAGTGAAGGGTGCTCACTGGATGCCAGCTTTTTTATTAGCCTGCGCTGAACACTGAACGGCGCGAGATTTCCCCAGCGCACAGGGCCGGCAGTTGGAGGTGAAGGCTGCCTGGCCCTGTCCATCTAGTGTAGCAGGGCGTGGCCAGAGGTGGGAGAATGGAGCCTCCAGGAGCAGGGGCAACGCCCCCCCTGCACCTAGAGGCTAATTAGCATATTATAAAAGTTTGTTTTTCTCAATAACGGCGGCAGGCAGTGAGATGGCGCTAATATAGTTATGTTCAGCTGCCATTAGCACATCGCTAACGTCCGCCAGCTTAATACCCATTTTTCAGGTGACAGAAACCCTTTAACTATAGCCCAAAAGGGGTTCTTAATTTAGTATCTGCTTTCAAAAACGGATTTTTATTTTCTAAATAGTGCAAAAAGAGTGGGCTTCAGCTCTCCAGATACTGACAAAGGAGTGCTACCGAATGGAATTGCTTCCCCTGCAAAGGTAAGCAATGTGTCCTAATGGTTCTTCCTTCTTAAAGGACCTTAACATGTATAGCTTGGAAGAAAGACGAGACAGAGGGGATATGATAGAAACTGCTAAATACATAAAGGGAATCAACAAGGTAAAAGAGGAGAGAATATTTAAAAGAAGAAAAACTACTACAAGAGGACATAGTTCTAAATTAGAGGGGCAAAGGTTTAAAAGAAATATAAGGAAGTATTACTTTACTGAGAGAGTAGTGGATGCATGGAATAGCCTTCCTGCAGAAGTGGTAGCTGCAAATACAGTGGAGGAGTTTAAGCATGCATGGGATAGGCATAAGGCCATCCTTCATATAAGATAGGGCCAGGGGCTATCCATAGTATTCAGTATATTGGGCAGACTAGATGGGCAAAATGGTTCTTATCTGCCGACACATTCTGGGTTTCTATGTCTTCTCGTGAATTTTTTTTTTTTTCTTTTAAAGCTTGATTCTGAAGGCAGTCTTTTCCATCTGTGTGCTATGCATCCTGCATCCACATGGACCCATTAAAGTAAATGGTGCAAATAGCACTTCAGTTGGTCCATGCAGAGAAACTTGCGACGTGCTCCATTCTTGTCCTATGACCTATTCCAAACCTAAAAATTTCATTTTCTCATTGCAGATTTTATTTTATTCTATTTTCTGTACATGATTATGGGTTAGCCATCTTGCCTGGGCCGCTATTAACAGCATTCAGTGACATGCTTTACATCATTATTCATTGACTCCTATGTTAGCATTTTGTAGACCTGCTCTCTGACATCTGCTGAGGTCATTGTCACAGGTCACCTCCTCCCCCTCCCTGTGACAATCGCCTACTGGAGTAACCTCTCTACAGCTAAGTGTCACTTTTAAAGATGCACCAAATGTATCAAATATTGTGCAACGTTTGCAAATTTTTGTGCAAATTATGGCAAAGCAGATTCAAGCAGAACAGATCTCCAAAATTCCCCTCCTGATTAATCTCCCCCTTAAGTTTATTTCAGGTGTCCTGTTCACAAAAATAGTTTTTGAAAGCATAAAACATCAGGAAATGTGAAAAGTCTTGTAATTAGTAGGACAATCTCAGTCATCCCAAGGAGCCCTAGTTTTATAGATTTAATTCATGAACTGTTTTATTTTATTTTTTTCAGAAATCTAAACTAAGAGGGCTCCACCAAATCCCTCAAATTTGGTGTATAGGGCGACCAAAGTGTGAATATATGGGGTTTAACAAGACCCCATTACTGTTCTTGAGGCAGAAGTTGGAACGTTCATAATGGAGACTTACAAAACGCCATAGTTCTAGTGGTAGAGTTAAAGGTGAATGAAGTTTAAAATGTGTGAGGTTTACCAAGACCCCATTACTATTCTTGAAGCAGGAGTTGGACACTAATTATGTTAATGCAGATTCAAGCAAAACTGACTTCAAAAATTCCCTTCATGGTTTATACCGCTAACATTAACGAGCCATATGCCCTCATGGTTTATACCGCTAACATTAACGAGCCATATGCCCTCAGGAGTTTCATGTTCACGAAAATATTTTTGCAAGCATGAAACATCAGCAAATGTGAACAGGTGAGCCTTGTAATTAGGACAACCCCTTTCACCCCAGAGAGGCCTGGAAACCTCAGATTCCTTAGCTTTTATTTATTTTTTCTGGAAATCTTAACTAGGAGGGGTCCCTCAAATTCCTCAAGCTTGGTGTATAGGGTGACCAACGTTTGAATATATGGGGTTTAACATGACCCCATTACTGTTCTTGAGGCAGAATTTGGAACTTTCAAAATGTCATACGTTCATTTTCAGTGGTGGGAGTGTAAGTGAACAAAGTTAAAGTGTACTGGGTTAAGCAAGGCTTAATTACTCTTCCAGTTGTGTGAATAAATGTGAAAAATGATGTGTGGGGTATAACAAGACCCCATTACTGTTCTTGAGGCAGGAGTAGGAATGACCAAAGTTCATATTGGAGTCTTACTAAACGCTATACATTCATTTTTTTTTTTTTTTGTGGTGGGACAGGTGAACATAGTTAAAATGTATTGATTTTAGCATAGTAAGGGCTAATGCCCACAAACATATATATATATATATATATATATATATATATATATATATATATATATATATATATATTTTGTCTGTGTCCGTTTTTTGCAGCCCATATGCGGAACCATTCATTTCAATAGGACCACATAACAAACGGAAATGACTCTGTGTACATTCCGTGTCCGTATGTCCATTCTGCAAAAAAATAGAACATGTTCTATTCTTGTCCATTTTGTGGACAAGGGCGGGCATGGTTGCAATGGATCTGCCAAAAAACAACAGATGCAACGCGGACGTCACAGGGATGTCATCCGTTTATTTGCGGATCCGTGTTTTGTGGGCTGCAAAATTCATACGATCGTGTGCATGTGAGAAAAGTTAAATGTGTGGGGTTTAGACCTAATTCATTATTCTAGTGGTTGGAGTAAAAGTGCACAAAGTAATAAATGTATGGTGTTTAACATGGGATGGTCTAACTTAGAATGTATACGGGTTTTAGCAAGACTATTACTGTAATGGTGAGAGTATAAGTCGGGGATCAGTAACCTTCGGCACTCCAGCTACAACTCTTAGCATGCACACTTGTGTTCTTGTTACCCCCATAGAAGTGAAATGAGAATTCTGGGAGTTGTAGTTTCAGAACAGCTCGAGTGCCGGAGGTTGCTGATCTCTGGTATAAGTAAAAAGTATGCAGTAAAAACATATGGGGTATTGTGAGACCCCATTACAGTAAGGGCGACCAGTTGTCCAAAATTCTTTCTGTTGGTATTGAAATTCTTTATTTTTTAGATCTTGCAAATAAATCTTTGGTTTAAAAGCAAAAACACGATGGAAATGTATTCTAGCAATAATTTTTACAGATCATGTTATTGCCTTAGCAAAACGGACCTCTCACATGATGTTTGCAGAGCATACAGAAGCTCGATAAAAGTAGGCGTAGCTAGGGCATTTTACTAAAGGGGACGACAAAAGCGTAGTGTGATTATGTCTGGCAGTTCATGGTGCGGTCTGAAATCTTAAGATTTTTCACCATTTCTTTCTTAAAATGTGAAAACTAGAGATTCCTTTGTAAATACTAAAGGGATAGACAAAGAAGAGAAGCCGCACCACTTTGATACAGCTGTAATTTATGTTTTCAGCAACGAAAAAATCCTTTCAACTCTGAAACTCCAGTAGATGCAACAGACCATGATGCCGAGATGTCAAACCAAAGTCCTCAAGATGGCCAAGTGAATGGGCAAGGAAAACCGAGAAGTAAGTGAACTCTTTCTTAGCCATTCTGTCCTGTATCTGGATCCATTGTGGTTTAGTTTTGGTCATCTTTTAATCATTTTAACAAGTAAAGGGATCAGCTGGGGAACACCCCTGTTAGCTAGACCAGGGAGACTGCAGTGTTGCATATGGTATGTGATGGATGACCTGGATGGTCCCTCATGGCTTATTATGCTGTTTTTACAAGACTGGCTTACCCCGAACATAAATATGCAATTAAAGGAGCACCAGTCCAGGCAACAGTGATACTGTGTTGTGCCGATTGTAGGTCTTGAGGGGGTGCAGCAGGACACAGGGACTCTTTTGTGTTTTCTAAATCCCTGGGTCGTGCTCCGCCCCAGCACTAGGCATTACACAGCGCATTTGTTTTGCCTGGAGTATATTCATCTATAGAAAGAGATGAAATTTTAATTTCTGACTATAAATCAAGATATTTTATTGTGTAAAAACAGATACAAGTTGGGTATAAAAATATATAGCAAAGTGTGCTTTTTCTGTTTTATTTTTTAAGCATTTTTACACAATTTTATTTATTTTTATTTTTTCTTTTGTAATATTTTGAATGTTTAATCTCCTTTTAACTCTTTCAAATATCGGACTTTTTGGACTGATGAAACTGGTTCCTGATCTTTACATAGAAAGTGTATGTGTGTATAATGTTTTTCACAAGGAATCATTAGACATACATCAGAGTACTGACCGATCGACTTAATTATTTCATGTGCTTGATTCTGTTCTAATTCTGGGCATGATTCTAATGATTATGAAAATCTTAATTGTATTTTGTTTCTTTTTAATTTTTTTTTTGCGTTCTGAAAATTATCTGAAATTATTATGTAAGCACAGGGCTCTCGTGTTTCAGGTGTCTGGAATAATTCCAAATGTAGCGACCTGAACATATAGAGTAAAATGAGGCACTTTTAAGGTGTTGCCCCTTTCCCCAAGAGTAGAAAATGGCATAAAATAAAGAGTTATGATTATCCTACCATTAAATCCCTACTGCCCCAGTGCCATCAATCCATGCCAGTCTCCCGGTGATCTCGCATACATCATTCTCTTGACTTTTGCAGCCAATTGCCAGCCAGTCACATGAGTGATGTACATGACATCATTGCTGCAGGACCTGTGAGCACCGGAGATGCCGGGGATTTAAAGGATGAATAACGCCTATTATTTGATACAATTTTTGTGCTCTTGGGGAACTTTCTTAAAATCCAAGACAACCCCTATAAATGGGTTTCCATAATTAGTAAAAAGAAAAAAAATAATAAAAAAATAAATATATATATATATATATATATATATATATATATATATATATTCCCCCCCCCCCCCAAAAAAAAACACCACTCTTGTCCATGGCATTTGCTTGGTATTGTAGCATCCGCACTGATGTTACACAAAAAGTTGATCTCCAATACCAGGCATTAAGAGATTAAGTCAACTTTTTTTTTAATCTCTTGTAATCCCTTTTTTTTTTTTTTTTTTTTTTTTATTATTTTAATTTTTTTTAATCGGGAACAAATCATATTTAAGCTTTTTTTAAATGGGGCAAAGATTGTGTTCCCTGCCCTAGCCCTTTATCAAATTACCCTGGCCAAGACACCCCATTCTCCTGGCACCCATCACCTCTGGCATAAATCCCATTAGCTTTCCAAGCTATGGCTCTAGTATGTTCTCATGAACATTTCGATAATGGACACCTCCGAAACAACAGGTCCTGTCCATTCTTCTTTGTAGTTTGTGATTGCGGCTTCTATTTTACATAGTTTTTTAAAAAAGTTTGGACATTTTTTTTTATATTGGGTCTTTTTAGAACTGCTGCCTTCCTTACAACAGTCAAATGATGATGTATGGGGTGATTGTCCAATGAGCTGTGTAATTGTAATTCTGTCTGTATTTTCTGCCTTTTTATTTTGTACATTTCCGCTTTCCGTCAGTTTACGCATCCTCTTGTGTAATCCGCTCTTTAAAAAAAATAAAAGCTGGAAACAATCCTGTCCGTCTGAAATTATTTGTGATTTTCCCTTTCCGCTTTCTATGCTTCATCAATGCATTGCTTTTAAGTTATGCATGCAGTCTATTATTTCATCCTTGCCCTTATTTACATGTTTTTTTGCAGACATCATGTCCTCCATAATTAAGTACGGTGTGAGATTACCTTACGCAGCACCTATCAGTGACAGGCAGACTGCACAGGAGGCTGAAGAGGACTCTTCAATGAAACAACCTCCAGTGCCAAAACCTAGAAAGCTGTTAATAAACGGGGGGCCTCCAGAGCGCTCTAACTCATCACTCCAGAGAGAGGACTCTCTTAATGGCACAAACAAACGTAGAGGAATTTTGAAACGTAGGTCGAGTTCGAGCTCAACGGACTCTGAAAGCGTAAGAATTCCTCCGAATGGCGAACAAATTAAATTGGCTTTGCCAGCCTCACCTATTCTGGAAGCTGAGCAGCCTTATTTATTTGATGACCAAGTTTCATCATCAGAAAACTCACCAGACAAGCAAAAGCAAGTGAGATTCTCTGAGAAAGTTCTTCAGAAGCCACCTACTCCAAACCTAGAATCCTATAACGTGCTCGAAATTGGTGAATTTGGAATTCTTGAACCTAGTTCCTCTCAAAATGAACTGGATTATGAAATGGTGGACTACCCTCATTACGAAGAGTTCAAACCAAACCGATTCTCTTACAACTCAACGGAAGCTGTTGACCAAAGTTCTCTTGAGGAGAAGCCAACTGTTCAGATGTCTTTAAATTCAGCTCCGATCTTGGACGATGAGAAGAAAATGGAAGACCAAAGGCGAGAAATAAAGGACGACCGAATATATGACATTCTCGATGAGAGACACCTCGAGATAAACGTTGATTCTGCTGGTAAGGGCTTCTTAAGGAATGATATGCATCACAAATCAGCTATGTCACACTTGTACATGAAATTGCATACATTCGACTGAATTGAATGTATTCCAACAAGCATGTTGCTGCTGCTGTGTCTAAACCTGGGAACATCTGTACTGGGACACCAATTTAGAGTTTAGCATATTTTCTGTCTATCACATTTTTGGCCTGGGTGGGGGCATTCTTTTTTGCTCCCCCCCCCCCCCCATCTGTACATCTTGGTAAAGTGTGAGTCACTCTGCTTTAAAATCTAATTTCTTCTTACATGTGGGTCTCAACACCTACAGATAGAGATGAGCACTGGCCTTGTTGCTACTTATTGTATGAAACACGGGCCATCGCACTGCACTTTTTGGTCCCGTTGGATACATCTTCAGCAATCACATGTATTGCACACCGATCAATAGGTAATGGGGTTGTCCAGTTTCAGAAGGAAATTGGAGAACACAGGATCAGTCTGCAATAAAAATGTGATCATTACTCACCTGGCAGATGTTGCATCTCTGCTCTAGTTTTCCTACTGCTCTAGTTTACCCGGCTGCAGAGGTGATGTCACATCGACAACACATGACCGCTGCAGCCAATCACTGGCCTTTTCGATGCACTGCTGAAGCCAGGCATGGGATCTGCCAGGTAAGTAATGATCACTTCTTTTATTTAGGCCTTATCCCCATGTGTTATCCAGTTTTCTCCAGCAAAACTGAATTAATTTCTTTTAAGTTGGTTCATGTGGTAGATCGTTCTAAGGCTCCGTTCGCATCGGCATTGTGGAAGACTCAACGCTACTGGAAGTATAGTATAATGAATAAAACCAATTAGATGTTTCTACATCAGATTCAGAGAACACAGGAGATCTATAGTCACCAGAATTAGGGCTACTAGATTGATTGATCACGTAAAGGAAATGCATGGAGGTAATAGTAACGTTTTAAAATGTGAAGTTGTCCAGTCCCTAACACAGGGTGGTGATGGAGGTCGTATTTTGCTCCAGAAAGAAGCAGCCTGGATTATAAAAAGTGAAGCCATGGGCCCTCTGGGGTTAAATCAGTGACGAAGGTGTGGGAGTATTTATGAACCACGCCGATTCAGTCACTGATGGCTTGATAAAGTGCAACAAGCGCGAAACGGCTGTTGCCTCCTAGCTGTGTTTTGGCCTGCATGCTGCTGAACTTTTTATGTGACTAAAGCTGCAAAGAGTATATTTTTTATTTTTTTTGGGTGAGTGCCGCATTCTTTTTTTTTTTTCTTTTCTCTCCTTTGTTGCAAATACTACTTGTTTTTCATGCTGAGCACCACTACTCGCATTCGATCAGTGCAGCACCAAATTAAATCCCACACCTACAGCAGTGCCGACCGTATCCTCTACATATTACAATTATAAAATTACTTTATATATTTGTATAGTTTTTTTTTATGTTCTAACAGGGTAGTGTCGCCTTCTAACGCAGCTGACGTAGGGTAACTTTGTAAATATTGTGGCTGCCTAATCCTCCACTGATCTTCTCTTACACCACGTGGTATAGCCCAGTGCTCCTTTTACAATTTTTAGACATCTGTTTGTAACTCGCAGTATTGCGTGCTATTTTGGTACCTTTTAGAAAGCAGGGTCTGCTGAATTGTCTTCTGGGAGCTGGAACTCCACATTTTCTTGTATGCTACAATGTATCTCTCCTGCAACCTTCCAAATAGCAATACAGTTACAGGGGTTGTCATTTCATGGAAAAATCCTTCAGGTTATGTTACATTTGATGAACTAGGAGCCCCCCCCCCCCTTCCGCTAAGCCCCACCTAATATTGGACAGCACGTGTTTCTTACATTCTGAGTGTTAAGGGGTCCATGATCATTACTGAATGATTCTTATTCCACCCAGTCTCCTACAAAGTACAGAACTGCTAGGGTCATATTTGTTGATATACTGAAAACTGATTCCAGTCCCAATCAGTAGAATTTAAAAGCTTTTGCCTAATTTGTCTAAAAATGTACAAGATATAGGAAGCAAAGTTACTGAACTCGCTGTAGAAATTTATATAGAGGTGAATGGGAGCTGAGCTGCAGTAACCCGGCACTGCCACCACACAGAGAGTGGAGCTGTCTGCTTCCGCTCCATTCTCTGTATTGTTTCCGGTGGTGAACAGCTGATTGTTGGGGGGGGGGGGGGGCCCGGGTGTTGGACCCCATGGATCTGATATTAATGACCTATCCTAAGAATGGGGAATCAACATTTGTAGCCTTGTAAAACCTCTTTAGTCAAATTGAAATTGGAAAAACCCTTCTGAAAAAGTCACCTTTTTTTGCATTGTACATTTTGAATTTTTATAAAATATAGTTTGTGCACAACTCGGAAGACACAAGTGCATTTTTAACCAATTATAGATATTTTAATTGTAGCCTTGAGGACCAGTCACATTTTTACCCCTCTGTGTTCCATCGGTTATTATTTAATAAATAACGATTATTTTTTTTCTTCAATTTAGCTGTATGAGATCTTGAATTTTGAGAAAGATGTATGTGTATATGTATATGTGTGTGTGTGTGTGTATGTATGTATATATGTGTATATATATATATATATATATATATATATATATATATATATATATATATATATATATATATATATATATATTACACATTTTTATTTGTTTTTTTGGAGGTACATAGTGTGTTTAAAAAAATTAGAGGGACAGATTAAAAAAACTGCAATTTTAACATTATTTTTTGGGATTTATTTTTAAGGCCTCATGCACACGACCGTTGTGTGCATCCGTGGCCGTTGTGCCGTTTTCAGTTTTTATTCGCGGACCTATTGACTTTCAATGGGTCAGTGGAAAAATCGGAAAATGCACAGTTTTGCAGCCGCATCCGTGATCAGTGTTTCCTGTCCATCCAAAAAATAGGACCTGTCCTATTTTTTGGACAGAGAACGGTTCACAGACCCATTCAAGTCAATGGGTCCGTGAAAAAACACGGATGCACACAAGATTGGCATCCGCGTCCGTGGCCGTAGGCTAATTTCACACAGACGGATCCAAAGATCCGTCTGCATAAAAGCTTTTTCAGAGCTGAGTTTGCACTTTGTGAAAACTCAGATCCGACAGTATATTCTAACAGAGAGGCGTTCCCATAGTGATGGGGACGCTTCTAGTTAGAATATACTTTGAACTGTGTACATGACTGCCCCCTGCTGCCTGGCAGCACCCGATCTCTTACAGGGGGCTGTCATCCGCACAATTAACCCCTCAGGTGCTGCACCTGAGGGGTTAATTATGCGTATCATAGCCCCCCTGTAAGAGATCGGGTGCTGCCAGGCAGGAGGGGGCAGACCCCCCGCCCTCCCCAGTTTTAAATTCATTGGTGGCCAGTGCGCCCCCTCCCTCCCTTGTATTTAACACATTGTGGCCAGTGCGGCCGGCCCCCCGCCCTCCCCTGTAGTACTGTAGATTCATTGGTGGCCAGTGGGCCCCCCTCCCCTCCTAATTCTAAATCCCCCCCCCCCTATCATTGGTGGCAGCGGAGAGTACCGATCGGACTCCCAGTAGTGTCCTGGTTGCCATGGTTACCGATCGGAGCCCCAGCGATTAAACTGGGACTCCGATCGGTACTCTCCGCTGCCACCCATGATAGGGGGGGAGATTTTAATTAGGAGGGGGAGGCCCACTGGCCACCAATTAATCTACAGTACTACAGGGGAGGGAGGGGGGGCCGGCCGCACTGGCCACCAATGGGTAACTACAGGGGAGGGAGGGCCGCACTGGCCACCAATGAGTTTAATATACGGGGGGTGTGCCCCCTGCTGCCTGGCAGCACCTGCCAGGCAGCAGGGGGCAGTCATGTACACAGTTCTTTTAGTATATTCTAACCTGAAGCGTCCCCATCACCATGGGAACGCCTCTGTGTTAGAATATACTGTCGGATCTGAGTTTCACGATCTAACTCAAATCCGATGGTATATTCTAACATAGAGGCGTTCCCATGGTGATGGGGACGCTTCAAGTTAAAATATACCATCGGATTGGCGAAAACTCCGATCCGATGGTATAATAGGGACTCCTGACTTTACATTGAAAGTCAATGGGGACGGATCCGTTTGCAATTGCACCATATTGTGTCAACGTCAAACGGATCCGTCTCCATTCACTTGCATTGTTATTCAGGACGGATCCGTTTTGGCTCCGCACGGCCAGGCGGACACCCAAACGACTTTTTTTCATGTCCGTGGATCCTTCAAAAATCAAGGAAGACCCACGGACGAAAAAACGGTCACGGATCACGGACCTGCGGACCTTAAAAAAAAAAAAACTGTTGTGTGCATGAGGCCTAAAGAACATGAAAACCTTATTCTCTGGGTCACTACGATTTATGATGTCAAATTTTTATATTTTTTTTATATTTTCTCCTGCAGGCTGTCGGCTTACCACTGTACCCCCACCCCCTCCTCCAAGCTGACTGAGATCACAGCCAGCTGAAAGGGGGCTACTTAAATTTTTCATATTTCAGGATAGAGATATGGGTCTGGTCTTATTTGAAAGCTGACAATCTAAGATTTAAAATAAGATTAGAATCACATTAAGAAAATGAAAATATCTAAATATTACTTTATTATAAATATATTCCCAAATGCCTTTCATTAGTTATATTGGCTCGTTTTGTCTGAGAAGCAATCATTAGTTGACATAAAATGGCCAGTGTCCTATTAGTGCACACAAAACCTGTCCTAATCACACAACAGGACACAGCCATATCCCCACCTCCTCTCTGTATTTTGTCTCCTCATGAACTCCGTTCCTTCAGAGATTCATATTAAATAGTATTCAGGACCATAATCCCTGACAAGTAGAGCAGAGAGGAGGATAAGGCAGCTCTTTACCTCAGTGTTCTGAAGTAACTTGTCCTGCTGTGTGATTTAGGACAGGTTCTGTGTGTACTAATAGGACGGCGGCCATTTTATTTCTCCTAATGATTGCTCCTCAGACAAAACGAGCCATTATAACTAATGAAAGGTATTTGGGAAATGTATTTATAATAAAGTAATAATTACGTATTTTCATTTTATTATTTCCTGGAGTACCCCTGTAAGGCCAATCGGAGCTCTAGAAAAACTGTTACGTGTAAAGGGAGTCTGTCACCAGGAAATTCACTGATAAACCAGGCACAATGTCTTTTAAAGAGTTAACTCGGCTGAATGTAATGATACCTTTTGCTCAGCAAACTGTTGCTTCTTTTTGGAGAAACAGTACTTTTAATCCATATGCAAATAAGTAGTTAAGTGCACCAAGAGCTGGCCCAAGCCACTCAGTGCACCCTTGCGCCTTCTGCTTTCTCTGTCAGCTCCTCTCTCTTCTTGATTGACAGGACCAGGTGAGAGATAACTTTGAAGGGACCTGGCCCGGTCAATCAAGGCGGGGGAAGCAGGAAGAGCAAGGGTGCACAGTGTCATAGGACAGACCTTGGTGCACTTACCTGCTCATTTGCATATGAATTAAACGTACCTATTTTTTTTGAAGCAATGGATTGGCCCAGATTTACTAATCCTAAAGATGCTTAGTTAGGCTGTCTAGACCTGCACCAGATTTGTCACAGGGGCTCAGGCTGGATGATGGACAGAAATGCACACTTTTCTCTGACTCTATACCAACTAAATGGTTGGTTTACTTTGAGATTTTTATGGCACAATTGTGCTGCAATTTTAGTGCTACTTAGGCCACACCCCTTCCAGCTAAGCCCCACCCTATTGTCAAGTATGTCAGACAGACTTTACACGCAGACACATTGGTAACTCTGGGCCATTGTGACTAGTTTAGCTGAATTTCTTGGTGACCGGTTCCATTTAAATAGGTAATAAGTCATATTGCTAGTAACCTTTTATCAGGCATGCTCAACCTGCGGCTCTCCAGCTGTTGCAAAACTACAACTCCTATCATTCCCGGACAGCCTACAGCTATCAGCCTACAGAAGGGCATGGTGGGAGTTGTAGTTTTACAACAGCCGGAGGGCCGCAGGTTGAGCCTGCCTCCTTTTAGGTGAAATGAGCACACAGCTGGTTGGACAGTATGGACTTTGGTTTGCATACGTTTGCTGAATCAAGTTTCATGCCTCAATTCTTCATAAACCGTTTAATGAATTTTTATTTTTTTTACTTGTAGATATTACCATTCTGAGTTCTTGTAATATTAATATCTTATTTTTAAGGCTTCTCTAGTTTAGAAAAAATATTTTCAAAAATATTATTAGGGTATACTATTTAATAGAAGGGGAGGGGTCCCACAAGCTACAAAGAGCATGTCCTGCGCTGGAGGACTCAGCACGCCCATGGTATTTCCATCAATTTCAATGGAAAATGTGTAACGCATCCATTCTCGTGTGGTGGAGATGCAGGGAAATTAAACACTTGTGCTGGTGGGTTTTACACGATCACTAGGGAATCATTCTAAGGGTCCATTCACACGTCCGCAACTGATTTGCAGTTCGCAAATTGCAGATCCTCAAAACACGGACACCGGCACTATAATATAAATGTATTTTCTTCTCCGTGGATGCGGACAAGAATAGGACATGTTCTATTTTTTTTTTTTTGCGGGGCCGTGGAACGGAAGTGCTGTCCGCATCTTTTGCCGCCCCATTTAAAATTAATGGGTCCGCACCTGTTCTGCAAAATTGCGGAACGGATGCGGACCCATTTTGCGGACGTGTGAATGGACCCTAATAAGGGATTTCCAACGTAGAGAACAGTTTTCGATGACTTATTACTGTAATGGTAACATAAAGAGGCTTATTTATGAAAAATAGTGGGAAAAGAAGGGGTTACCGTCCACCACAGCAAACAATGCGATTTTGGAAATGGACGCTTTGATCTTCTAAATCTATCTTCTTTTCTGTCTTAGAAGAAGAGAAAAAAATATACTATTATTATTATATTTTTTTTTATTTGGTCTACCAAACGTATATAAAAGCTCCCTCCACTCTAAAGCCACTGGTTTTATCTTGTAGGTACAGAAAACATTTACGCTGAAGTGAGGAAACCTTCAAAGTCTACCTCTTCGAATCAAGAAAAAGGTAAACTCATCTTCTGTCTGTTATAATGCCAAAGCATCATAAACCTGATTTACATAAAACAGCCCTTTAAAAAGGTTTTCCACAATTTGCATTAATCAGCTATCCAGTAGACAGGTGATAAATGTCTAACTGCTAAGGAAAGGAAGGAAGGGGGGGGGGGGGGGCTTATGTGCCCCCTCCCCCCAACGATCACTAGAATTAATGAGTTTTATTGGAGTGGCAGTAAAGGCATGTGGCCTGCCGCTCCATTCACTGTCCATGGGGCTGACCAAGATGGAGTACAGCACTGTGCTACGGTAGCTCTCTCGTTCCCATAGACTTTAAGTGGAGGGAGGGCATGCATGGGTAACTGCCACTCCATTAAATGCCTCCTCACTGTGGTCTTGCAGTGAGAAGAAAGACTCCCATTCAATTGACCAGTGGAGGTCCCAACGGTCAGATGTTTATAATTCTCAATACCGGGATAACCTCCCTGGTGTATCTGTCCAAAGGGATGAGAATAGACCTATAATACGAGGTTCCATAGGATTGCCTTCCTTTGACATTCCACAGAAGGTTACCATGAACAGGGGTGGTGGGTAGTTCATGCTCGGTATAAGCAGTCTACAATAATTTTGGCAATCCTGGGGTGTCCCCATACACTGGTAAAGGTGGCTGGCCTTTTGACCACCATAGTTCCTAAAGTATATTTGCATCATAGTATAAAGACAATATGAAGTATAGGGACACAGGAGGGAGTGATATAGCTGTCCAACTTTTAATAAGTCACATAGTTTAATAATAATTTAAACTAGGGTTGTTTCGATACCGAAATTTAGATTCGGTTTCGATACCTTAAAGTATTGCGATACTTGATACCATTCGATACCACGCAAAAAAAATAAAACGCAAAAAAAAGCCACGTGCATTCAGCGTTTTATGGAACGTCCGGCCCATAATCGAAGAGTCCTATCCAATTTTTTTTGGGGGGACAAGGTGACTAAAAAAAAATGCTGAATTGCGCGTTTTTTTTCTTTTACGGCGTTCACCGCATAGGAGAATTTTAAAATATTTTAATAGTTTGGACTTTTCGGATGTGGCGATATGTAATATGTTTTATTGTTTATATATTTTATATGTCAAATTGGGAAAGGGGGTGATTTATACTTAATATTTTAGTGTTTTACTTTTTATTAAATAACCATTTCCCCCCCTTAGGGGCACAAACCTGGGATATTTTAATCCCTTGTCCTATTCACCCTGATAGAGCTCTATTAGGGTGAATAGGACCTCCACACTCTTCCTGCTGTCCTGTGCATAGGACACACAGCAGCAGGGAGGTTAGTGTCCTGGCTGCCATGGTAACCGATCGGAGCCCCAGTATTACACTGCTGGGGCTCTAATCAGAAGCTGCCACCACCAATGAGGAGGTGAGGGGACTCTGTTGCCACTGACACCAATGATTTTAATACTGGGGGGGTGGGGGCGCACTGTGCCACCAATGATTTTAATACTGGGAAGGGGGAGGGCACACTGAGCCACCAATGTTTTTAATATTGGGGGGGGGGGGCTTGGGGGCGGGCGCACTGCGCCACCAACGATAGTTAACGTTTAATACAAATACAGCCGGTGGCAGAAACACATTGCGGCACCTGAGGGGTTAATTGCTGCGGATCGCAGCACCCTGTCAGAAGTCAGGTGCCGGCAATGTGTTTCTGCTGCCTGTATTTGGAATGTATTAAACATTAGTTATCATTGGTGGCGCAGTGCGCCCTCCCCTCCTCTTTGTTCCCATTGGTGGCAGCAGCAGCACAGGGGGAGGGAGAGACTGCTTCCTTCTCCCGGTGCTGCTGAGGGAACATGGCCACGCTGAGCGCAGCGCGATCAATGTTCTCTGCTACTGGGCTGTGTATTAGCACATCCTAGTATCGATAAAAGACAAATCCCGGTATTGTATCGATATCTGGACAAAAGTATCGATTGGGTATCGAAAATTCGATATCCGAAACAACCCCAATTTAAACTGATGCTCTCCCTATTTGTTAAAATTGTCGGAATGATTGATTTAATGATTTGATGACAAAAATTATGTATTCAAAACATGTAGATAACAACAGTTTTATGGTTTTAAACGTATTAAGAAAGTTTATGATGGTCTCTCATCCTGGATTATACAGCCTTGACGATCTGTTAATACTGCGTTTTAGTCCCTATACTTCGGAACATGCTGGACCAATGGTATTTTGGGATTATCTGAATTTGCCATATTCCTATTTATTCTGGGCGTATTTCTATTTTGGATGTTTTTGGTTTTGCTGGTCAAAAATCGAATTCATTTATATCTAATCTAGATTGTGCGTGAATTCTGTGTGATGCTTGTTATCTTGTAGCCTCTGGAAAAAAAAAAAAAACAGTTAATGTTGGTTTTCCCACAGACTTTGCAATGGAAGATGCTCTCATGGAGCCAAGACTTCTTGACCAAAGAGGCAAGACTGAAAAAGCTTACCAAAGAGAAAAATCACTGGAGTTTGGAAAAAGTTATGGTGGAGGTGGTAAAATAAACTATGGATCCAGTTATACCATTATCCAACCAGGACAAGTTTCCACCAATGAAGACATTTTGGCTCCTGAAAAGGCCTCAAATACGCGGTCATCTTATAATGTTTATGAAGATGAACCAAAGCCTAGTATTCATGATGGTGACTATTTCCCAAAGTGGAGACGTCCATATACTTCGGAGAATGAAGATTTATTGGCAGACAGATATGTTAAACCCGATCCTGAAAATAGAACGAATTCCAAGTATTCTCCTGGTAAACACAAAACAGATACTAAATATAAGTCCATGTTTCTTAAAAATACACCTGAAGTTGAAGGTAAAATAGCAGCACCTTCATCCAACTTTCCTGTAGCCCAAACTTTACCATTGTCTTCCAGGCCATTAAGTGGAGATTACCAAACTCGTGAAATAACTTTACGTGACAGTCCAGAAAGAAGAGACTTCCCAAAGTCTGCCAACTTCAAAGTAATGTCGTTGAAAGATAGAATTCATGATATGCCAAGTGAACAGCTGTCCAACCCATCCCAGTTTCAGAGCTTAAAGCATTTCTGGAATGTAGAAGACAAAAATTGGTCTAAGGGAGATGTAGCTACATCACCAGAAAAAATCCTTACAGATGTCTCCAAGAGAAACAAGCCCATCCGAGCTGACTTTATACAAAGAAATTCTAAAGAGATCCCTGTAAGTGACCTCAGTCTCCCGAGTTCATTTGACAGCCTATCTGAGGAGGAACAAACTTCTCAGAAAGTAGCTTCTTGGTTAGCACAGACTCCTACTGTTTATGGGGCTGAGCAATTAAATGCTGATGAAGATCAAGTCCAACCTGGTGAAGAAGTTATGGAAAACATTGATAAGACTGTGATAAACAGGAAAAACCAAGCTGAAGAGTTTTCAAGTGCCCTTCAGAAACTAACAGCTGAAGCTTTAGAAACTCCTAAGGTTACAGAACCTGAATATGTGAAGAGTAAAGACAAACAGATTTCTCCTTTTAAGGAGTCGGACTTGTTGGATCAGAAGAAAAACACAACTACATTTTCAGTATCTTCGGCAGAAAAGAAGCTTCCTCCTACAAAGTTTTATGAACGTGTTGTACAAATTAGTAACACACCATCCCCTGCTAAAGAAACAAATACATCCCCTAAACAGTCTCCAGAAGAAGAAATTGAAGAAAGTGTAGAGAGAAGTGTTGCACCAGCAAAAACGGCAAATGAGTTCAAAATTGGTTTTCAGAAGCTGATGGAAGAATATGAATCTGTGCCCACCAAATCTGACCGTGAACACCAAGAAGACCCAAACTCAAAAGGTAAGGAGCAACAACTGATTGAAACGGAAGAGATCATAGATAAATCCTTTGTTCCCAAAGGGAATGATCATCAAGAATTTATTGCAGCACTGAATAGGTTGAAAATTGAAGCCTCCACACCATCTATCGTTGAAGATCAGGATGAGCAACCTGAAACAATATTGATGCAGAACTCGGCGAGTCCTGTAAAGTCTTCATTTAAAATTGGTTTTGAACATCTCATGCCAGCCGAAGAGGATACACATGAGTCTCCTCAGAAATCCAGTGCAAATTACACAGTTCAGTCATCTCCACACCATAATGAAGATACAAATGGGATTGAAGAAGTGGTCGAGAAAACATCAGCACCAAGTCGAGTAGATGAAAATGATTTTGGTGCTGCGCTAAAGAAACTAGAGCAGGAAGCAGCTGCCGTTGACCCTAGTGAACCAGAGGATAACTATGAAAAGCCAAAAATAACTCCAACTTTGCAAAGTGCAAGGAGCACTTCTGCTGTGCAAAGCTTTGAAATTCCAAGGTCTGATATACAAAACATGGCTCCCTCATCTAACTTCATGGAAAAGAAATCTGCATTCGAAGATCCTCTGTATTCTAACAGAAGCAGAAAGTCATCCGTGGAAGCTAAGGATGCTTATGTGACCAACACAATTCCTGAAAAAGAAAAACCTAAATATTCTTTTTATAGACAAGAAAATCTTCCAGTGGAAGAAGAAACCATAGAAAAGACCATTATTAATACCGAAGAGAGCAATGCGGACTATAAGAACAGATTAATGCGTCTGGAAGAAGAATCAGCAACTTTGTTACCAGAAGAACTGGAGGATCTATCAGTTGATGACCCACTCCATGTTTCACCGGCTCCGACAAAGGAAGTATTTATTTCAAAGAAAGTGTTTAACAGTGAATCAATGCCAATTGAGCTACCTTCTTCAAGAGGTATGCCAAAGGACCTCAGTCAACCGCAACCCTATGCCTACAAGGAGCTGGCAAATAATCCTCAATCTCCATCTGATCAGTCTGGCTCTTTCACAGGAAGCGCAGGAAATGTGCTATGTGAGATTTTTACTATTATTATTTATGATCATCACTTTTATTATTCTTGAGGTTCTCCACCAAATCCTTTGTTTGCTTACGAAATGTGTCGACAGGTACTTATGTCTATATATTCCCATTAGGGCATATAAATGTCATTGGGAGGGGGCTCTTGCCCAGGACCCCTGTCTGAGTCGATAGCAGATAGCAAACGGGGGACACCAAACATGACACCAGTGGACTCAAACGTGTTAGTCGGGAACCTTTTTGTTCTCAAAAAATTATATCACTGACAGAGGGTCAAAGAATTAAAAAGTTTAGCAAAATTATGTACATCACAACTAAAATAAGGACTTGTCAAAACATTTATGAAGGTTTAAAAATGTTTTTGGTGTAGAACCTCTTATGTCCAAGAACAATTTATTTATTTTTAACAAAAAGTAGAAAATGATGACTTTTGACTCAGTCTGGTTTAATGGTAATTAGAGAAATTATAATGCTTTTGTTGAACAGAATTAAAGGAACGCTCCAGGTAAAAATATACACTGTTATGCCTAGTGCAGGGCGTGAATGGGTGGGACATGACAACATTCTGTCAAGCTGTTTGAATCCCAGTGTCTTGTATTTCAGCCTTGGTCTCTGCTCTCGGCATAACACTGTTATTTATTATGCCTGGAGTCTTTCTTTAACTATGTGACAACAGGTGTAACTTGTAGATTACAGCGTTTTTTCTTTGGCCTGGTGGGTGGATGTGACACGGTAATCTTGCGTGTATATATATATATATATATATATATATATATATACAGGTTCTTCTAAAAAAATTAGCATATTGTGATAAAGTTCATTATTTTCTGTAATGTACTGATAAACATTAGACTTTCATATATTTTAGATTCATTACACACCAACTGAAGTAGTTCAAGCCTTTTATTGTTTTAATATTGATGATTTTGGCATACAGCTCATGAAAACCCAAAATTCCTATCTCAAAAAATTAGCATATTTCATCCGACCAATAAAAGAAAAGTGTTTTTAATACAAAAAAAGTCAACCTTCAAATAATTATGTTCAGTTATGCACTCAATACTTGGTCGGGAATCCTTTTGCAGAAATCACTGCTTCAATGCGGCGTGGCATGGAGGCAATCAGCCTGTGGCACTGCTGAGGTGTTATGGAGGCCCAGGATGCTTCGATAGCGGCCTTAAGCTCATCCAGAGGTTGAGTCTTGTTGGGTCTTGCGTCTCAACTATCTCTTCCCAATATCCCACAGATTCTCTATGGGGTTCAGGTCAGGAGAGTTGGCAGGCCAATTGAGCACAGTAATACCATGGTCAGTAAACCATTTACCAGTGGTTTTGGCACTATGAGCAGGTGCCAGGTCGTGCTGAAAAATGAAATCTTTATCTCCATAAAGCTTTTCATCAGATGGAAGCATGAAGTGCTCCAAAATCTCCTGATAGCTATCTGCATTGACCCTGCCCTTGATAAAACACAGTGGACCAACACCAGCAGCTGACATGGCACCCCAGACCATCACTGACTGTGGGTACTTGACACTGGACTTCAGGCATTTTGGCATTTCCCTCTCCCCAGTCTTCCTCCAGACTCTGGCACCTTGATTTCCGAATGACATGCAACAGTCCAGTGCTGCTTCTCTGTAGCCCAGGTCAGGCGCTTCTGCCGCTGTTTCTGGTTCAAAAGTGGCTTGACCTGGGGAATGCGGCACCTGTAGCCCATTTCCTGCACACGCCTGTACACGGTGGCTCTGGATGTTTCTACTCCAGACTCAGTCCACCGCTTCCGCAGGTCCCCCAAGGTCTGGAATCGGTCCTTCTCCACAATCTTCCTCAGGGTCCGGTCACCACTTCTCGTTGTGCAGCGTTTTCTGCCACACTTTTTCCTTCCCACAGACTTCCCACTGAGGTGCCTTGATACAGCACTCTGGGAACAGCCTATTCGTTTAGAGATTTCTTTCTGTGTCTTACCCTCTTGCTTGAGGGTGTCAATGATGGCCTTCTGGACAGCAGTCAGGTCGGCAGTCTTACCCATGATTGCGGTTTTGAGTAATGAACCAGGCTGGGAGTTTTTAAAAGCCTCAGGAATCTTTTGCAGGTGTTTAGAGTTAATTAGTTGATTCAGATGATTAGGTTAATAGCTCGTTTAGAGAACCTTTTCATGATATGCTAATTTTTAGAGATAGGAATTTGGGGTTTTCATGAGCTGTATGCCAAAATCATCAATATTAAAACAATAAAAGGCTTGAACTACTTCAGTTGGTGTGTAATGAATCTAAAATATATGAAAGTCTAATGTTTATCAGTACATTACAGAAAATAATGAACTTTATCACAATATGCTAATTTTTTTAGAAGGACCTGTGTATATATATCTGCTTCGTAGCTACTCTAACATAGTTGACCCCCTGTGTTTTGTACTTACTATGTGTGATAGAACAAAAGCTGTTAGCGCCCCCTGAAGTATGATACAGCCAGTATGCTTACATTTGAAAGCCACTAACGGTGAAAAGGAGAAATCTCTACCTGTCGGTGGTCCTGTATTTCCTGGAAAGTGAAGGCACTAGGGGAGATTAGGCTACTTTCACACTTGCGGCAGAGTGATCCGGCAAGCAGTTCCGTTGCTGCAATCTGCATGCAAACGGACAGCATTTGCAGACTGATCCGGATGCAGATCCGTCTACAAATGCATTGCAAGAACGGATCAGTCTCTCCAGATGTCGTCCGGAGAAACTGATCCGTTATATATATATATTTTTTTTTCACATTTTTACGGGTCTGCGCATGTGCCGACCGGAAGGACGGATCCGGCATTCCTGCAACTGATCTGGAATTTTGGATGGAGATAATACCGCAGCATGCTGCGGTATTTCCTCCGTCCAAAACGTCATTCAGTGACTGAACTGAAGACACCCTGATGCATCCTGAACGGATTTCTCTCCATTCAGAATGCATGGGGATGAAACTGATCAGTTCTTTTCCGGTATTGAGCCCCTAGGACAGAACTCTGTGCCGGAAAAGAAAAACTCTAGTGTGAAAGTACCCTTAGTTACCTAGGAGCAACTGGTCAGATTAGTATTTTGCTGTTGCATACTATTTTTAAGTATTTTTGTTCTCTATTGCAATTTATTACTTTTAATATTGTGCCTTTTTAATTATTTTTAATGGTAGATAATCCTAAAAAATAAATATTACAGTATATAATTAGAATTTTTGAACTGCCTTCTGCATTGATGGTGCTCCTCATAGTTAGGCCTCGTACACACGACCGTATGTATTTTGCGGTCCGCAAAAAATACGGATGACGTCCGTGTGCATTACGTATTTTGTGGAACGGAACAGCTGGCCCCTAATAGAACAGTCCTATCCTTGTCTGTAATGCGGACAATAATAGGACAGGTTCTATCTTTTTTGCAGAACGGACATCCGGAAACAGAATGCACACTAAGTACCTACTGTTTTTGGGGTTGTTTTTTTTGCGGACCCATTGAAATGAATGGTTCCGTATACGGTCCCCGAAAAAAATGGAACGGACACGGAATGAAAATACATTCGTGTGCATGAGGCCTTACTGAAAGGATGATGGTATTGTAGTACATATTTACAAGATTGTGTCCAAAGTTATCAGAAAGTCGCAAAATCCAAAGGAAATGTATTTCAGACTTATCCACTTGCTTCTCCCAGTGGTTTCCACTAGTAATATTTATACGCTATCCTCAAGTAAGGGGATCTGACTGCTGGGGAAAAACAGGGGTCCTGGAGTCCTCTGAGAATGGAGTGGTGTTGCGCTTTCAAGATTACGTCTCCATTTATTTCTGTGGGACTGCCAGAAGGGGCACCTAGAACTGTACTTTCCGGTCCCATAAAAGTGAATGGAGTGAATAGAGGACTCCTGATCCCCATAATGAATAGGGGGACATGTGCTGTTAGTGAGAACCCCCCCCCCCCCCCCTTTAATTCTATGCAATCGCAACCTCATATTGAACAGTATATCTTAATCATATATATTTGCATTGGAAAAATTCCTGCTTTATTCACAGGATCTGCAATGATTTCTGCACTGGGAATAAGAAAGTGTATCAGCTTATCCCAAAGTTTATCTTTAGACACTGTATAATGAGGTTCCGCAATGTTTTAATACACTGTGTTACAGTTCCTCATCATTTTCAAAATTAATGCTTGTTGTCAGTGAATACAACAATTCTATGCAATTTTCTACATTCACTTAGCTGCAGAAGGTTTCATTGCATCAGTGTAGGCAAGAGCAGACTTGCCTGGCTGCTATATTATATCAGTCTGCAGATATGTGGAAAGATATGTTTTGGGGTGAAAAGAGGTTACCATTTTCTGATAGCAAACAGAGATTTTGACAATGGTAAGAACCTGAGTCTTAGTTTATTTGAATGCAGCTGAACTTTTCATACGACGATTAAAGGGGTTCTGCAGTTTGTTTAAACTGATGATCTATCTTCTAGATAGATCATCAGCATCTGATCGGCGGGGGTCCGACACCCGGGACCCCCACCGATCAGCTGTTTGAGAAGGCAGCGGCGCTCCAGGAGCGCCGCGGCCTTCTCGCAGTTTACCGCAGGCGCAGTGACGTCACGACTTGTATCAACTGCCTGGGCGCGGCTAAGCTCTGTTCACTTGAATTGGGCTTAGCCGCGCCCAGGCCAGTTGATACTAGTAAACGCAGATCAGATGCTGATGATCTATCCATAGGATAGATCAACAGTTTAAAAAAATTGCAGAACCCCTTTAAGCTTTATTTACATATGACTAAAAATTATTTTATTAACTTCAATTTTTTAAATTAAATTAATGTTGCCTATAACAATTCAGATTTCAGATGCAGGGTTGCAAGTAAGAAAATACTTGTCTTTACTCTTTCGTGTATGAACGGCCTTTACATTATTTATCATTTGATATTGGTGCATCATTATTGTGCATCATTCCTTCGAGTATGTCCATCTCTTCTGTATTCCCCCCTCCCCCATTTACTGCTCCAAAGCATGTCCAATAAAACAATAAAAAAAAAAAATAATTGAAGCAAATTCATAAATATTCTACATTTTTGGGCCAAAGCTCCTTAACAGATGTGTTACTATAGCTACAGACTACAAACAAGCTCTGTTTAGTCTGATTCTAAAGTCACTCTTTTTCAATCGGTCCCTGTTTATAGGTCATCAGTATCTGATCGGTGGTGGTCTGACCCATCCCCTGCCTGGGCAATGTGATGTCACATGGCCTGGACCAGGGGTGGGCAACCTGCAGCACTCCAGCTGTTGTGAAACTACAACTCCCGGCATGCATACTTGCTCTGCTCTTCTCAGAAATCTCATAGAAATAAATGGAGCATGCTGGGAATTATAGTTTCACAACAGCCAGGTTGCCCACCCCTGGCAACTCGGTTCTGTTGAAGTGAATGGAGCTCAACTGCGATACCAAGCACAGCCACTACTTCTGGTGCCGATGTGCCTTCTTAAAAAGCTGATTGGTGGGGGTCCTGGGAGTTGGACCCCACTGATCTGATACAGATGACCTAAAAAAAATCTTGGAAAACCCCTTTTAAATGTATGTTCGCATGACTTATGAGACTGACGAAAGGAAGTATGGCTACGGGGTCAGAATACACAGTTTATCTGTAACAATGGAGACACATAGGTTTGTATAGGAGCTGTATATACAAAACGGTACATTTTTTATGAACATAAAAATTTGCTGTGATGAAGGACCTAGCCTTCATTTTTAAATAATAGATTAGCCTTCATTTGTATATATTTTGTAGCTTAAAATTTTTATTTTTGTATCTCTACTGTAGCATTTGATTATGCCCTGTTCTTGACAAAGTCAATAGTTTGTATGTTATTTTTAATTTCCGTAATTTAAAATAACTCCAGATGAAGAAAAAAAAAAAAAAAGCTAAAACATAGGCTAGTGAACAAGTTTTTTGTTTTTTTTTCTTATACTGTATTCGTGTAATATTGAATTTTGTGAGGCCCCATTATGAAACTACAGGTCAGGTAGAATAGAAACCCATATTTGTCCAAATTATAGAAAGGCATTTGTTTTCTCTTTTATGTTTCAGATAAGAAGCCAGGCAGTTCCGAAGTATCAAACTCTAAGCAAGGTAAGCCAGCTCTTGCAGGCAGCCAAAGTGACTCCAGTTCATCCAAAGATAAATATACAATTGAGGTCATGAAGGCACAGGATGAGTCCATAAGTAAAGTTCTAGATTGGTTTAGTCGCAGTTCTGACTCGGTTGATGACCGAATGCCATCTGTGGGTTTGTTGGAGGAATCAAAAACTAGACCCCAAAAGCTAATTACTAATGCTGACAAATTGGAAGATAAGGCCTCTAGACATGATGTTGATAATTTAGTTAGTGGAAGTGAAGCCACACAACAGATGAATCCCACTCCCCAAATGACTAGGAATTTGGAATCCAAAGAGGACATGAAGACTATAGATGGTGACCAGCCAGAGATTATGAATACAAACTCTTTATCTCCTGTAGAAGATGAATTCGTTCCACCTCATCAGATGCCTTTAAAAGAATCTTTGGAGTTTGGAAAGAGCGGAAGTGGATCTGGAAAAATTTTGCATAGCTCAATCAATGAAGATTCCCTTCAAAAAGACCTGCAACATTCTGTGCAAGGAGAATTTGAAAAAGGCAAAGAAAGTTTAACAGAATCCTTGGAGTTTGGAAAGAGTGGAAGTGGATGTGGAAAAATTCAGAGTAGCTCAATCAATGACAATCCCCTTCAAGAATATCTACCACTTGATGTGGAAGGAGTATCTGAAACAGACAAAGACAGTTTAACAGAATTATTGGAGTTTGGAAAGAGTGAAAGTGGATGTGGAAAAATTCTGAGTAGTTCAGTCAATGATGATTCAATTCAAAAACATCCACACTCTCCTGTGGGTGGAGTATTTGAAAAAGACAATTTGGAAGCTGAAAAAGAAGAGAGTAGTGAATTGAAGGAAAAGGTGGCTTCTTTGGATGAGGATGATACAGGAGAAACTCCAGTGAGTAAGCTAATAGAACTCGAGGAGGTTTTGAGTCCTACTTTAGAACAAAAAGACCAAACTTCCAAAAACATAGAGAAGGATATGTCAATTATTCCACAAAGGAGAGTTAGTGATATTAAACTATTGTGGGAAGGGGATAGATCATCTCAAGATGCAACCAAACAGCCAGTCTTAAGTAATACTGAGAATCCTTTAAGTCCAGTCAAATTATCCATTACTCCAAAAAGTGGTTCTATTGACAGTGATTCCCCTCAAGAGTATACACAACTTCCTGTGGGAGGAGTATTTGAAACAGACAAAGAAAGGTTAACAGAATTATTGGAGTTAGGAAAGAGTGGAAGTGGGTGTGGAAAAATTCAGAGTAGCTCATCAGCTAATGAGGATTCACTTAAAAAATATCCACAATTTCCCATGGGGGGTGTATTTGAGGGAGACAAAACAAGTTTGGAAGCTGAAAAGGAAGAGGGTAGTGAACTGAAGCATAGGGTGACTTTATTGGATGAGGATGACACTGGAGAAACACCAGTGGGTAAGGTAAAAGACCAAACTAAGTTTTTGATTCCCACTTTAGAACAAAATGAAAACACAAGTTTAAAAAACACAGGTGAGGATGTAGCAATCATTCCACAAACAAGAGCTAGTGATGTTGAACCACTGAGGGAAGGGGACAGCCCATCTCAAGATGTAACCATAAATAATGTCAAGCATCCTTTTAGTCCATTTGAATTATCTACTGCTCCAAAAATCAGTTCTTTTGACAGTGATTCCCTTCAAAAAGATCCACAACTTGCTGTGGGAGAAGTATCTGAAACAGAAAAAGAAAGTTTAACAGAATTATTGGGATTTGGAAAGAGTGGAAGTGGAGGTGGAAAACTTCAGAGTAGGTCAATAAATGATTCCCCTAAAAAATATCCACAACTTTCTGTATTTGAAAATGACAATAAACGTTTGGAAGCTGAAAAGGTAGAGAGTAGTGTATTGAAGGAAAAGGTGGCTTCTTTGGATGAGGATGATGCAAGAGAAACACCAGTGGATAAGGTAAAAGACAAAACTAAGGTTTTGACTCCTACTTTAGAACAAAAAGAAGACCAAAGTTCCCAAAAAACAGAAGAGGATATATCCATAATTCCACAAAGGAGAGTAAGTGATATTAAACTATTGTGGGAAGGGGATAAGCCATCTCAAGATGCAACCAAAAAGCCAGTCTTAAGTGATATCAAACATCCTTTTAGTCCAGTTGAATCAATTACCCCAAAAAGCGATTCTTTTGACGGCGATTACCAGAATGGTGCAAGCCTTGTGACTTTTAAAAAAGTGATAGTGGAGGATGAAGATGACCCCATATCCCCTATCAATCAACTAAAATCATTTTGGGAAAGTGATAGGAACAAAGATACAACAAAAGGTAAACCAGATGGACAGTCCATGGAGAATGAAAACTGGACTGAGCACAAACTGGCACCTATGGCAGATCCAAAGTCAAAATTCAAAACGAGGCACACAATACAAACTTTTATTGAAACTGATAAATCTACTGACCCAGAGAAAATTTTTCCTGGAAGACGTGTTTCACTTGGTGAAGGTGCAAATGAAAGTCTAAAAGATCGCATAAAATCCACATCCTTCCAAAGTTTAAAACATTTCTGGAATACATCAAATAAATCAGACAATAAGTGGAATAATCAAACCCTCCCAGAAAACTCCACTAAGCAGTTTGGTTCCAATCCTGACATAAGAATCAAAGAACCATTCATATTAAAAGCTAAAAGTAGACTAGCAGCAACGAGTTTGCATGATATTAGACAGGACCCATCAGCTGTTTCTCAATTTCAGGCATATAATGCAGAACCTACTTCTAGGAAATTTAGCAGAGGAAATGGTAAAAAGGAAGACCAACAGAAGCCAGTAAACAAAACTGAGATAAATCCTAGTCACACTAGTGGTGGAAATAATAAACCTGAGAAGCCAATAAGATCAGTTGATGTAGTGCTTCAGAAAAGTTTGATACCCTCCAACTATCAGAAATCTTCCAGTACAGTTGCTGATAAGCGTGAAGCCAAAGAAGGTTCTGGCATATCCGATGAAAAGCAAAGGGCACTTACAAATGTCTTGGAAAATTCAGTTGATCCAAAAAAGATTGCAGAAAGTGAAACTAGCCTAGGGTTGAAAACCTTACAGGATGAGTTATTGGGTAAAAATATTAATTCACCAGAAGAAAAGCCCCAGTCCACAACTTTTGAAAATTGTCCCGATGTTCAAAGTGTGTATCGAGATGAAGAAAATGGGGAAATTAATGAGAAGGGTCGAAAAATGCTTCTTGTAAAACAAAATGGATTTGATGTTGTTTCACCTGTACTTTCTAATGTAGCTGAGCCTCTACAGGAAAACAAGAAAGAACTTTCAGAAAATGAGTATTCTACAGGAAAAGATGAAGCATCTGATTTGAGGGAGGTGGTTAATGAAAATATTGAAAAAACTGTCATTCTGCTCAAAAATGACCCTAGTGACTTTGATAGAAAATTACAAAATCTGTACAATGAATCTCTGAATACAGTAGACTTTAAAAATGGAAATCTGACCGCACATGAGTATATGGGCATAGACGAACCTGTCCAAACTTTTAGTAAAGTCCTGGCAGTTTCATCAGGACCATATAAGGACAATCAGCCTATAATAATCAATATTTCATCCAAAAAGACAGAGATTGGGAATAAGGATACAACCCAGCCTCAGCAGGACAATCTCACTGAAACAAGTTTAATTAGGCATGTACATTCTGATATCCCCACTGCACTTGGTCAAACAGTTGCTCTACCTTCCAGTGACATCACAAATATAAATTCTGAAGAACTTGCATCTGAACTAAAAGGTTCTTTATCCAGGGAACCTGAAGTAAATGAGATATCATCTGAACCAAACGCTAAGTATAATGCTCCCCCACCAGAAAAGCTATGCAAAAAAGAAATTATAGAAAGAATTGAGATGCCGGTTGTCCTACCCAAAACTCGTTCTAGTTATTTTGATGATAAACTTAAACAACTGTATGAAGAGTCACAAAATTCTCAGCCTAATCTTGAGGAGACTGCAGACAGTGTGGCTGAGAATAATGAGCATGCTGGGGTAAAGAGTGAAGCCAATGTTTATTTGTATTCTAGTGAACCAAAAAAAACATTCCTTAAGTTGTCTACAGTAAATTTGGAGTCTTCTCAGAGCATATCAGCTGATCGGGAGACACTGACTGATGAAAGTGCTCCTTCTGGTTCTCAAGCTCCGGATATTTTGCTGCAGGAAGTAAATGAAACAATTGAGAAAACTGTAGCACCAAAGAGAATAACGAATGCTAAAAGCTTAGAAGAACTTCAAAAAGAGGCCAAGAATGAGGAAGCTGGGGAATTGGTAGGAAATGTCTCTTCTGGTCACATGACCCTTAATGAGTCCATCTCCAAGCTAAATGATCAAGTATTGAGAGAAAACTGCATTTCTGAAACTATTCCTGGAGAAAAAGAAGACCCTACGCTAGAGGGAACTGAACCTGCCAGATATGAAAAACATGAAGAAGGAACTCCAGAAACAAGTGTAACCTTCATGTCTGATAGACAGAGTACACCTGTAAAAGAAAAAAACGGATCTTTACGAAGGAGTACATTGGAACTCTATCTGGAAGCACCATATCGAAGAGAAATATCAAAAAGTATAGATTTCAGCACTTTTGAATATGTTCCTTCAGATGCCAACAAATGTAGGTTTTATGTCTTCCTCCTTATAGTAGAATTAGGTTGTGTTTTGCTTGTCTGGCGGTAACTTTTACAGTTCTTTTGCAGGACTAATTGTTTGTATTTTGGTTTGTACATTCTGTCTAGTAACTTTTTCTTAAGAATATCGATAGAGAGTCCATTTTTGCGATCAGTGTATGTTGCCAAGACAATTTGATCTAAACTCTTTGGGGGGGGGGGGGAGGAACAACTCCCTATATGGCACGTTAAACTACACTGATTTATAGGTTTTCCGTTCAGGGAAACCACAGATCTATGGCTGGTCTCATATGAACTGTGCTGTAACAAGGGGCATGAAAAATATACATGGTGAATGAATAGAAACTATAAATATAATGTACTGTATCTGGTTAAAGTTGCTAGAGAGTGTGAACAAAAAAATGAAAAAGGTTCTTATAGTTAATGGCTTTTTTCATTTATAATTTTTTTTTTACAATTCTCTCATGTTTAAGAGTATATCAAATATTTTTTTTTTCCTTTTTGTACAGTGCTCACACACTTTGTTTTACAACAGGTATGGATAACTCAAACCCCGTTTTGAGCGCGCTGAAAAGGAGCACAGCTAAAACGCTTAACAAAGCTGTACTGGAAGTTTCCCCCACAAGTACAAGTGAGGATGTAGCATGTCTGCTGTCTCTTAAGGCCATACTAAACCAGCTAACATGCTCTATATCCGTTACACTAACCGCTCTGTAGAAGTCCAGGTTTCTCATGAAGTGTTCTTCTGAGTCTCCTGACTCTACACTTTGTGATGTCACCAGAGACGTTGGCAATGAAAGTTTATAGGACAAGTATATCGTAAAAGAATGCATTTTCTGTTAAAGCCTTAGAGCCGATGCCTCTGGTCACATCTATTAAAAAAAAGAAAACTTTCTAACTTTGCATGTCAAAAGTCAAAATTTTACTTACAAACATTTAGCATTTTCTCAATGAATGGCCAAAGTGGATAATAGAACATTTAAGGTTTTGAAAGCTTCCAATATGGTAAGAGTGCCTTAAAAATAGGGACATCGAGCAAGTCCTCTAGATAAAGTCAAAATGAGGGCTCGTTCACACCACCACATGTCCCTTCTTGCAATTTTGCACATCTCATCCTTTAAACAACCTACTTTTTATGAGCAAATTTTGTAATTAATCATATTTTTCTTTCCATATTGATCGTGCTGGCATGCTAAGCCACAGCCATGGTCATCCTACGCATGAATTGACCCTAGAATATTACATTTCAATCTGAGTCTTTTATTTATTGAGTTTACAGTTAATTTATTAACCAAAACGTTTTCCAGGATCGGTATTTATTGAGAAAATGTCTAATGACTTATTTTTGGACCGCATGGCTAATACTTTTAAAAAGTAACCTTTTGTTCCCCTTTCATTTATTTTCTTACCTTGTAGGAATTATTAACAGGAATATATTTTAACAACAAATGTTTCATACAGCTAAGAGTTGCATTTAAAGGGAACATGTCATTTTAACAGATCTATCAAAATCAGGACATTGGCATAATACCCTAATAGTATTATACTACTGGGTACAATTACACCCATTAAATGGCCAAATAGGGGCTAATAAGAAAGTTCTTCCTGGTTCTGTAAGGTCACATGATCTATCTTGGCCAGTCAGCTGCTCTGAAAAGGATCATGTGATGCACCCTGTGACCTGAAAGGATCATGTCAATCCACAAAACCAGGAAATACTTTCTTTCAGCCTCACCTCTCCCCCGTTTATCACATTGGGGGATCGTTAATAGATGCTATTAGAGTGTAATTGTATCAGTCTATTAGGTGGTCAAACTGATGCTCTCATTTAAAGAAGTCTGTAATAGTGTCAGGATGTCTTTTAAGGTGCTCTGTAATTTCTTAAAGGGGTTGTCCACCTTCTGGTTACTGTTGACCAATGTGTATGTGAGATGACTATATGGCACTTCTTAATATAGCCTTTGTTGAAAATCTGCACCATTTTCTAGACTTTTTTTGTGCTGTCCACACAGAGGTCCTGTCCATAAAATGGCTGCTGATGAAGGGTCATGTGACCGGGCAAATCGCCTCCATGGAATGTCTCCTCCATTCAAACACAATGCACCTGCACTAAACCCCCAGTTGTATAAGTAAAGATGGCAGGTGCAGTGTGTTTGAATGGAGGTGGCATCACGTGGAGGTGATTTGCCTAGTCACATGAGCCTCCATCAGCAGCCATTTTATGGACAGGACCTCTGTGTGGACAGCACATAAGACCCTGTAAGCAAGGGGAATACCTTCTGAAACAATGGTGCAGATTTTTAACAAGGACTATATTAGTAAGTGCCAATATAATCCTCTCACAAACACATTGGACAACAGTAACCAGAAAGTGGCCAACCCCTTTAAATTTGTGTTCATCTGAGGGTAGGTCCTCACGCAGCAGATTTTTCCACTGTGGATATTTCTGCAAATCTGTAGTGAACATGTCAAATTGGCTTCAGACTTGCCATCAATTTGACCCCATTAGGGTACCAGGTTTACAAACAGAATTTTCCGTCTGGCGTTTATTGCACATTTCCCAGGGTTTCTGCACCAAAATCCACATGTGTTACTAGTGGATTTTGATGCACCTTGATGCATTCCTCCCCGCTTATTCTGACACAGCCATCCTCTTTGCATACTTGCATTACTTCACAAGATAGGGTCAACACACTCCTCCCCTCCTGCTATCATCTCATATAGCTTATTCTAACACTGGTCACTCCTATGACACTCTTCCTCTCATACAGCCCTCTCCTCACAAAAATTCTGCTAAGAGGACGTAGGTCACTGTCTCAAACATGATCAGCACACTCTTTTCCTGCTGCTGTAAACATTCCCATGTAATTCAAATTTTAGTATAGCCACTGAGCTATTTGATAAAATGTATCTGTATAGCGCCACCTGCTGTTTGTTCTTTTCCTTATTTCTTGTCCATCTCACTGAGGTGGTCGCACATGCTCAGTTTAAATCGTCAACTGTCGATTAGGACATTAGGACACGCCCCCCTGTGCTGCCAGCCTGAAATAAATCTAGTAGAACTGCTGGTGCAATTAATGGGGAGATCTCAGGATCCATGTGAGGTACAGGGCTGGTTCTAACTTTGTTAGAAAGAAATTGTCATTCATTATATGATGTCTGACTTTAATTTTTTGCATTAATCATGGCACAACCCCTTTAAGGGAAATGACTAGGCAGGCGGTATAGTTGGTATGCAGGGCAGGAGTAGCAACTGGGGTATATTATTTCAAAGAAAACAAATGGCTGGGTTAGTTTACTTAACAGACAGCACAGGGTAGTAGGTGGGCTAGATAGGGAAACTTTGTGAAGACAGCAAACATGACGGTGAGTATATAGGACAAGGAGTCGAGTATTTGCCGGGCAACAGTATGAGTTTGACAGACTGGGTATACTGGGCAGAGAAAACAATCAGGCTTCATGGGTTTTAGAGGATTGATGGTTCTAGTGGTTGGGCATAATGGTCAGGTTGGCAGCACCGCAGCAAGACCAACTGGGTATACAGCACAGGGAGGCTTTGCATAATGGTCTGTGAGACCATACTGGGTTGTCATTGAGGTAGAGATGTGGCACAGAGTGCACTGCACTTCACCCGCATCATGTTCCACATCACATTCTCCATTCAGGATTTACTGAAGGATAAGCACTAATGACTTCTTCCACCCAGTCTAAATCACTTATTTCTATTCTGGCCGGGCAAGGTAAGTTCTCGCTCATTAAATCTGGACTACAGTAGACATCTTAGTCTTGATGGTTATGGTTAACACATCTGTCATTGGCCTAAAAGTTACACTAACAATGAGGTTTGTGCGTTTGCTGTGTACGATAAACTAATTCTAACATTGTCCCTTCCGGTACTGGCTCGCATGTCACTATAGTTGCTTGTACATTTTTCTCATTCTTTTGCTCTTTCCTGGACAGATCAAAACAACCTGAACAACCAAAAAGCAGACACACTAGGTAAGAAGACATACTCTGTGAAGATTAGAAATCTGCAGCTTGACCCCTGCATCCTTTAAATGCAAGTAGTATAAAGTCAGAGCAACTGGACTTTTCTTGAAGACGTTTCGCAAGTTATCCAACTAGCTTTCTCAGTTAGGATGGCTTGTGCGAAAAATGTCCAGCATTTAAATACTGGTGACTTGATTGTATTTTCATGACTTAAGCGATTTAGGTGTGATTAAACTGCCTCGGGAGAGGTGTTAGAACAGCATTGTAAGTGGCATACAGTAGGTGTTGCAATCCTCCACCTCTATTCAAGCTTGGCTTCTCCAATTTAACATAACCATCTTCTTTCACGCCTCCAGTCCTCCACTGTGTCTAAAATGCAAACGTTTCTCTGCAAATGTGTCCTTTTCCACTTACAATGCTGTTCCAACACCTCTCCCAAGGCAGTTTAATCACGCATAACAGTTTCAGTCATGCAAATGCAATGAACATCTTACCTCGGTGACTGAAGCTCAAGTTGCCAGTATTAAATGCCAGACATTTCTCGTACAAACCATTCTACACTCACCTAAAGAATTATTAGGAACACCTGTTCTATTTCTCATTAATGCGATTATCTAGTCAACCAATCACATGGCAGTTGCTTCAATGCATGTAGGGTTGTGGTCCTGGTCAAGACAATCTCCTGAACTCCAAACTGAATGTCAGAATGGGAAAGAAAGGTGATTTAAGCAATTTTGAGCGTGGCATGGTTGTTGATGCCAGACGGGCCGGTCTGAGTATTTCACAATCTGCTCAGTTACTGGGATTTTCACGCACAACCATTTCTAGGGTTTACAAAGAATGGTGTGAAAAGGGAAAAACATCCAGTATGCGGCAGTCCTGTGAGCGAAAATGCCTTGTTGATGCTAGAGGTCAGAGGAGAATGGGCCGACTGATTCAAGCTGATAGAAGAGCAACGTTGACTGAAATAACCACTCGTTACAACCAAGGTCTGCAGCAAAGCATTTGTGAAGCCACAACACGCACAAGCTTGAGGCGGATGGGCTACAACAGCAGAAGACCCCACCGGGTACCACTCATCTCCACTACAAATAGGAAAAAGAGGTTACAATTTGCACGAGCTCACCAAAATTGGACTGTTGAAGACTGGAAAAATGTTGCCTGGTCTGATGAGTCTCCATTTCTGTTGAGACATTCAAATGGTAGAGTCCGAATTTGGTTTAAACAGAATGAGAACATGTATCCATCATGCCTTGTTACCACTGTGCAGGCTGGTGGTGTAATGGTGCGGGGGATGTTTTCTGGGCACACTTTAGGCCCCTTAGTGCCAATTGGCCATCGTTTAAATGCCACGGGCTACCTGAGCATTGTTTCTGACCATGTCCATCCCTTCATGACCACCATGTACCCATCCTCTGATGGCTACTTCCAGCAGGATAATGCACCATGTCACAAAGCTCGAATCATTTCAAATTGTTTTTTTGAACATGACAATGAGTTCACTGTACTAAAATGGCCCCCACAGTCACCAGATCTCAACCCAATAGAGCATCTTTGGGATGTGGTGGATCAGGAGCTTCGTGCCCTGGATGTGCATCCCTTAAATCTCCATCAACTGCAAGATGCTATCCTATCAATATGGGCCAACATTTCTAAAGAATGCTATCAGCACCTTGTTGAATCAATGCCACGTAGAATTAAGGCAGTTCTGAAGGCAAAAGGGGGTCCAACACCGTATTAGTATGGTGTTCCTAATAATTCTTTAGGTGAGTGTAATTGAGAAAGCCAGTCGGATGACTAGCAAAATGTCCTCAAGAAAAAAATATACGGTAAATCCAGTTGCTCTGACTTATCACTACTGATATATCAAGACTTGAATGAATGAAAACCTTCAGACACCCTGCATCCTTTCTTCCCTTCCATTCATTAAAAAACATTGCATACTAAAAATCACGATAACAGTAAAGTTGCAGAATTATGAAATGTCTTATTATAATGTTTGTGGAAGTCTGAGCCGGAAAAGTCTTCTGGGCTTTTAATATTGATGACCTATCCTCTGCATAGATTGTCAATATCAGATCGTGGGGGTCTGCCACCCGGGACCCCTGCCAATCAGCTGTAGGAAGAGACTATGTGAACAGTGTGCATGTGCCGTCTCCAGTCTCTCTTCCTGCTGCTATGTCTATCACCAATATTAAAAGCCCAGAGAACCCCATAAAGGATAGCATTTAATGGAACTCATTAAACCATTGGGGGGGCCTGGATCTTTAGAACCCCCACCAAAGGGCGAGGGGGGGGGGGGGGATCATGCTCGACTGACTGCTCTGCTCCTTCAGCACCTTCTCCTTGGAAAGGTGAGCAGAGTGGTCTACAGATCACTAGAAATGATCTAATTCTGCACACCTCCGCTTGTGTCTCCAAGAAGAGCTGAGCAAAGCCAATCACAGCCGAAGGAGCGCGATTAATTTACCTTTTAAGGTGCTGCAAGGGCTCAGATGCATCAGGGGTTAAAGTGACAAGTGTACTTTGGGAAAACTTTTAATATGTCAGTGACTTTTGATTTGTGGTGGTTCAAGTGCTGTGACCCCCGCTGATCTCTAGTGGGAGGAAAGAGAACTGCTCTCACATAGCACGCTCTCCCTCCTTGCTGCAGGAGACCAAAATGAGATGGGCCCATAGACTTTCTATTGAGTCCGTATTGCTTCAGTCTCCTACAGTGAGGATGGAAAGCATGCTATGTGAGTGCTTCCCTCTCCTGGCAAGGATCTCTGCGCTCAAATCCCCACCAATCAAAAAATTTGATTACTGATAAAATGTTGTTCATATGAATCCATTAGTTTTATCTTAATGAGTTCCTCACCTGCGAGGGGTTGTCCCTGCTTCTGATAAAGCTTTCCCTCCGCTTGATTGACAGAGCCGGATATCTCTGACTGTGAGAATATCATGCCGACGGCACATGAACTGTCGCTGCTCTGGAAGTAGAGCTTCTGTGTTTTTGCTGGTACTTGAGGTTGTCAGGGTTGGGCGAGATGTCAGACGAGAGCTTCGTCAGCAGTGGGGACAGGCCCTTGCAGATGAAGAACTCGTATGAATCCATTCGCTAGTCTTTACCTTTGGTATGTTGCGATAACATATCAAAACTGTTCCCCAAGTACGGTGCTACTTTACGGCATATGTTAAAACACAGCGACAGAAAGCAACGACGCTTGAATCAAAAGGTTCCTATTCTTTAGCTGTAGCCAATGACCTAGAAAGTCTGCGAGTCTCCGCTCACAGACACAATTGCACATATACAAAAGAAAATAGATGTGGAGTATGTCTTTAACGTGCCTCCACTTCCATTCAAATCTGAATGGCTCGACTGTTCTTGCAGAAGGAGTGATCATTAGGATGAAGACTGTGTAATACGTCAGACAAATCAAAGAATAACCTTTTCTTATTATATTCTTTTTTTAGGTCCTACGGAAAACTCATTCCCAGAAAATGCTGAAAAATTTAAGCGGATGAGTCAGTCTGTGCCGGCTTTCCTTCAAGACGATGTAAGTCTTTACATTTAACTCCTGTATCTTTACACCTTTTCTGTACTCTTTTTATATATGGTTAATAGAACCTTACTTTAAATTTAAAGGGGTTGTCTCGTCTCAGAAATTAATGGCATATCGCTAGGATATGCCACAAATGTCAGATGGGAGCGGCGTACCACCTCAGAGACCCGCACCTACCTCTAGAATGGGAACTCCAAAGTGTGTACAGCGCATGCTCGCTATTTACTTCTATGGGAGTTTCAAAAATAGTTGAGCTCAGCTCTTTTGGAAAGTCCCATAGAGATGAAAGGAAAAAGTTTTGGCCGTTTAATGGCCAAAACTGCATGTCGATGACATGATTGACTGAATTCGGCTGATCCCTTGCCATTGTGCTCTAGCATCGGGGAGTCTGACTCCCTGGTCGGGCAGTTCAGTTGGTGGGATCGTTCATACAAACGATCTCATGGACCACTGATCAGCCGCAGTGCAGCCAATCATTATCTCAAATGTATGTCCAGCTTAAAGGAGCAATATAACTATGCCTTGCAGGCAATGCCATGACGCCTTATATCGAGCCTTGGGTGGTTTGTCTTTTAGGCTAGGGCTACACGACGACGTGTTGCGCGACAATATTATAATGATAATCTATGGTGTCGCACTGCGACAGTAGCAAAAAATCCATCCAAGGTGAATTTTTCTGCGACTGTCATGTCGCAGTGCGACACCATAGACTACCATTATAAAAAATTTCGCGAGACATTGGTGCGACATCAATGTCGCGCGACACGTTGCAGTGTAGTTGTGCCTTATGTTTTGCGAGACTTTTTGTCGTCGTGTAGCTTTAGCCTTATAAAATTATCTTCGGTTTGTAAATGTCAGATTTAATGATGGATTTGCTGATTTATATAAAATGACGGTAGACAATCTGATTGACTATGTAACTGCATAATCCTCCCCTTTCCTCCTGGTATATAAGTCTTTGTTGTCTCCTAACTGAATGAAGGGCTAACACCTGATCAGAAATCCTTCATTGTTTGTATTTGCTTTACATATGTCTGTGCATGTATTACATGTCCTAAAATATAGCCCAGAATACACATACAGTACATTTGAGATGCGCACACACAGTTGGACAAAGTGCACTGAATGTAAACCTAAGACCGATATATCGCACGTGTAATCTTCCTATTACTACAGCAATACCTGGATCAACCCCGCTCCATAGGGTACAGTGCATGTCCAGGTCTAATCCATAATCTGAATGGTTAAATATGGTCTTATTACAACCCCCTGAAGCCAGCCTTATGCTCCAATTCAGAGGCTGACTAGTCCCGATCGTGTCCGTTCTGATACACACCGTATCAAGCCCTTCGCTTGTGGGTTTTCAGATTCTGAAATGTAAATTCTGAATGCTTCCATCCACTGACAGCAGGCAGAGATCCTGAAAAACTCACTCTGGAGGTCCATATACATACATGCATTAACAAAAAGGGTTCTCTGCTTTGCACAGTCCCTACTTGCTAAAAGGGTCCCTTGTCAATAAGCTGATTACAGTGACCTCCCCCTGGACCTCCAGCGATCAGCTATGGCCTGTGGAGAACCTGGCAGTGTTTGCTCACCTCCCTGACCAAGGATCCTGAACAGGGACACCACCATTAACATAAACTTCCCTAATTGGGTGTATGAAAATGGGTTTTACTAGCCTATTTTTAAATCATTAATTTCAATAGGCGCTCTTATTACTGGGGAACCATTGAAACAAAAGATCATTTACAAAGAGGACCACTCCCTTTTAAAGGGGTTGTCCTGGGTTTTGATGGCCTATCCTCAGGATAGTTCACCACCAATAACTGATCAGTGGGGGTTGTAGCCCCAGCACCCCCACCAATCAGCTGTTTGAAGTGCAGTAGCCTTTTCTTAGGCCAGTGATGTCCTGTTAATCGGTGCAATACCAAGCACAGCCACTATATGAGGTATGGCGCTGTGCTTGGAGAGTTGTGACCAGGCCTCGGCAGTGTTGGGAGTTGCACCCCAACTGATCAGATATTGACACAAAATCTAGGACAACCCTTTTAAGGTTTGATTAGACAAAACTAGAAACCCCTTGAATTATTTAGCAGAATTTGGAGCCACTAGTCTACACCATTCTATATAATGAATATATATATTACACTTCTTATTGGCCGTTTTACCATAACCTGACACGTAATGCTGCCATACATGGGTCCCAGGTAATCTGCAAGCCTCTGGTTCAGTAGTAAGTGTATAACAGGACGTTGCTGCCTGTGCCTCAGCGACTGGTCCTTTAGGCTCTTCAGTCTGCATGAAGCCACCATGTCTCCTTGTAACCTGTCTTGTTGTTAAATATGTCCAATGACCCTTCACATGTGATGTCTTCTAGACTGATGGCAGAGAGACAGATTCCGCATCAGAAAGCAGTTTTCACATTGGCAGACACAAGAAGAGCCCAAGCTCTCTAACCAATCTTAGTGGCTCGTCTGGCATGGCGTCAATGTCTTCTGTATGTAAAGCGTAACTCTTGTGCTTCAACTAATCAATGTCTCTGCTTCTGTTATGAATCGTTCATTGTATGTAATAATCAATTAATAGTAATGATAATAATACAGACGTGTGGGTAAGTCTGAAAGTGGATCTGATTGTAGACTGCATCATATTACATATCATTTTTATGCTCCTCACCCTATGTGAGCCTGAGGTCCCAGATGTGACCCATGAACAGGTTTCTTAGCAAAGGCAGAATTCTTCTGCTACTCTAGGATTCATTTAGTGCATGCAAGTTCCCTATTAGTTTAGCTTTGGTACAATATTTTTAATATGTCCTGATTTAAAGCGTGCCCTTTTAAAAAAAAATTATAATTTTTATCATAACTGTGAAGGAACATTTTTTTTTTTTTTTTTTTTTGGTGCTTCTCGAAAGTCTTTTTCACTGCACAGCGAGATGCATTTCACTCAGAAGCAGGGGGCATATCCCTCCACTTAAGTCTGCCAGAACTGTACTGATGTGATTTTCATTCCCTTAGTTACCACTATGTTTGATTTCAGCTCTGGAGGTCTCAGAATGGGGGAGATCACACTTAGGCCCCATTCACATGACCGTATTTTTGCAGATCAGATGCAGACCCATTCATTTCAAAGGGGCATCAAAAAATGCCTGCTGTCCCCATCCATATGTGCATTCCGCAGCCCTGCAAAAAATATAGAACATGTCCTATCCTTGTCTGTTTTGCGGACAAGAATAGGTATCGTTACAACAGGTCTGCAAAAAACGGATGCAACATGGGCATTATCCGAATTTTTACATACACTTTTTTGTGAATGCACTCTTACACACATGCAGGACTCTTCAATAATACTCAAGTTGTAGAAGCAGTTATTTTATCAGGCTCAGGATCTCGACTAGCTGTCACTCCCTCATTTCTTGTGAGCCGTCTTTTGAGTCTAGAGATGGATCTTGCCTGACAGCAGGCAGTGAACTGCAAATTAGGTAAAGTGAGACCCCTAGTGGACATGACTTTAGAACTTTTTTCAGGCGGATGCAGGCAGATTTTTAAAATGAAGTGATTTAGTAATTTGCTGTTCTCTATTAAATGAAAATAAATTGTGACTCTTTAAAGGCTCTGGTGATGGGTTTCCTTTAAGATTTATTATTTCTTTCTGCAGATATATATTTGCTCCATCTTATTTAAAGAGGATATCCACATTTTAATTTTAATTTAATTTGGGTCCATCCAAGCCTGAATATCCAATGACTCCCAAAATGAAGCAGCTGTAAAGTGTCCAAAGCTTTGCAGACAAGGCTTACAATCCATTCCTTCTACAAATTGTTGTCTACCTGCAGCCACTAGAGGGAGGTTACTGCTTTATTACACCTTGGAGTACTTTCACACTAGCGTTGTTAGAATCCGGCGGGCATTTCCGTTGCTGTAACTACCTGCCGGATCTGGCACACTGTGTACAAACAGATACCCTTGTTTTGCGGATCTATTAGACTGATCCGGTGATATACCGGATCCGTCTTATCTGGTATCATCCGGAATAACTGATCCGGTCTAAAAAAAATTCCTAAGATCAAAAGCAAAAAATGGCACCTCCTATGTCCCGGCGGCCGGCGCATGCGCAGACCGGAACATCGGATACGTTGATGCGGCAATTTCCACAACACTTGGTACCGGACCTGGCATTAATACATCTCTATGGAAATGAATTCCAGATCCGGCAAGTGCGGTATTGTTCCGGTGTTTTGTCTGGAAAAAATGCTGCAGTATTTTGTCCGGCCAAATACCGTGAATGGAACGGAAGACATCCTGACGCATACTGAACGGATTGCTTTCCAAACAGAATGCATTAGGACAAACATGATGCGTTTTATTTTTTTTCTGGTATTGAGACCCTTTACCGGATTTCAATACCGGAAAAGTAAAACGCTAGTGTGAAAGTACCTTAAGTTCAATTTATAAGCATTATGAATTAACTCCGAAGCTACCCTTAGTGGGGGCTGCAGGGAATCATAGTCTAATCATTGAACTATTGGAGGGGGATTTGGAGCTCTGTTTCAGGAAAACGGCTCCAAACGCATTTAGTTATTCGGCACCTCCAGTCTGTATCCCTGACATGTCCTAGGGAAGTTTTCTGTAGTGGGAGTCTGAGTATGTGCGCTACATACCGGCCTTAGTTCTAAGCTCTTTGACTTGTCTTGTCACTTCATTGATTGGGGGGGGTCCTGGCTCACCAACCACTGATTAAAGCTTCTGACACGTCTCTATGACCAAAGATACATCTTAAAGTCCTCCATTAGTGTTCTCTTCACCCATGTCTATAGGATAGGCCATGGATATCCTCTTTAAGCAAAAATAATGCATGGGGAGTGGTCACTACTCTACAGTATAAGATGCTTATGAAGTAGTAACGTGTTTCTTTCCCTACCTTCATTCATATTTCCAGGTAAGCGGAAGCGTCATGAGCGTGTACAGCGGTGATTTTGGCAACGTGGACATTAAAGGCAGCATAGAATTTGCCATTGACTATGCGCAAGAGCTGAAGGAATTCCAAATCTTTATCTACCAGTGCAAAGACCTGGCGGCGGTGGACGTCAAGAAGCAGCGTTCTGACCCGTGAGTGCAATAGGTCTTGCTCCTCTGTTCTAAGAAAATATGCTCTAGAATTGATATGTTATGAAGAATACTACAACAGATGTGTCAGGAGGGCCCACCATGCGGGAGTATGCACCTTACCATGCAGGAGCGCTGACGGGTCCATGGGACACATTGAGAAAAAGTTCAAGAAAAAAAATTGAAAAATTGATTCACATCTTTTCTGAATCTTTAGCTTTTGAGGCAGGCAACTTTATGACTGAACCATCTGTCAATTTTATTTGTTGTCAAGACCCCATGAACCTCGTCCTTACTGTAGGCAGATGACGTACTATACATAGGGGACGTACAACCTGTTTGCTCTCTGTTGCAGGTACGTGAAGACGTATTTACTTCCAGAGAAAGCAAAGATGGGGAAAAGGAAAAGCGCAGTGAAGAAAAAGACACTTAACCCTGTGTATAACGAAATACTGAGGGTAAGAAACAATCATGGCGGCTGTAAAACATATTTGGGTCGTTCACTTATGAAGGTCCATCCAACATGTTCATTACCCACCATTATGTCTGGCTTGGAAATATATACCTAGACTTTCCTTCCTGCTACTCTGTGCCTTCAATCCAGATACTGTGGCCAAAACAGAGAGGTCTGTCAGGGTCTCGGACTCCTACCCCTAGCTGTTCCCCCGTGTGATGGTGCCATAGTCCTGGGATCTGATTTGCTTTTTTTACTCTTTTTGATTAGTACAAGATCTCGAAAGAATCTCTTGAGGCTCAGACGCTGAACGTATCTGTGTGGCATCATGATGTCCTCGGCCGAAACAGTTTCCTGGGTGAAGTCAATGTAAATTTGTCAACGTGTGACTGGCAGAATAAAGAGAGGAACTGGTACCCACTTGAGGCACGAGTAAGTAGCGGCCTGCACTTGTCTTTTATATTGGCTCTTTCCAAACGAGGTGGAACAGTTTGTCCATAAATCTTCCGTCTACAATACAAAATTTAGCCAGAAAGCTTCAGTGTGAATAAAAAAACGGTCTCCTTTTTTAAAAACAAACTCCGAGTAGTGTATGGAATATATTTTGGAGACCCCCCCCACCAGCAGGGAAGCTGTCTTACATTTAGAATCAGCGGTGGATACGCCGAAGTTATGTAGAGGATGGTGCCTCTACGTAACTCCAGCGAATACACAGCCAGCTATAGGGGATATTAAGACCGCCAGTCTTAATAAATGACCCCCAAAGTCCAAAAGGGCCAGCACGGTGGCTCAGTGGCAGGTCTGCCATGTGTGGGTGCCTAGAAGTCATCCCTTACAAAGTCCTGTACCATGTTAAAAAATGAAATTATACATAATTGGTATCACTGCGTCCAAAATGGCCACCAGTACAATAAAATGAACATGTCTGTCGTAAACACTGTAAATAAATAAATAAATAAATGCTAGAACTGATTGAAAAGTCATCTGTACCCCAAAATGGTGCCAAAAAAAGTAGCCCTCACAATGGAAAAATAAAGATGTTTTGGGTCTTGGAATATGGGGACGTAAAAAACTATATTCCATTATTTCTAGTGGTTTAATGTACAAAAGAAAACCTGAAAAAAGCTGTAACTTTGGAACTGCTGCAAACTGATGGTTATCTATAACTCACAGTAAACTAAATAAAACCAATGGGGGTCATTTACTAACCAGAAGTACGCCTATATTAGGCATAGTTCTGGCGCACAAGGTCCTTTTGCGTCGCAATCTGTGACCCTTTCCCGCTCACGCCAGGTCTAAAAAAGTGGGCGGGGAAGGGAACAGGCCTGTCTAATTTACCATTTTCTATGCCTGGTTTAGACGTAGAAAATGGTCTAAATCGGGGATGCCCAACCTGCGGCCCTCCAGTTGTTGCATAACTACAACTTTCAGCATACCTGGACAGCCTACAGCAGGGCATGATGGGAGTTGTACTTTTACAACCGCTGGAGGGACGCAGGTTGGGCATCCCTGGTCTAAACGTAAGACCGCAAGGAAGCTGTCTTACATTTAGAATCGGCGGTGGATACATAGGACGGCGCCTCTTCATAACTCCGGCGAATACACCGCTAGCTATAGGGGATATTAAGACCCGAGTCTAAAACGCCAGTCTTAATAAATAACCCCGAAAGTCCAAAAAAATATAATGGTATACTTGGGCCAGCACGGTGGCTCAGTGGTTAGCACTGGTGTCTGGCAGCGCTGGAGTCCTGGGTTTAAACCAGACCGAAGGCATCATCTGCATGAAGTTTGCATGTATTTGTGTGGGTTTCCTCTGGGTGCTTTGGCTTCCTCCTACGCTCCAAAGGCTAAGGAAATTTAGATTGTGTGAGCTATTTAAGCAAAAGAGATAAATACATGGTGCCATTAAAAAGTACAACTCCTCCAGCAAAAAGCAAGCCTCATAGATCAATAATAAAAAAATTAAAAATAAATTAAATATATAAACAAAATTAATAAATTAATTGTGGAGATAAAATGTTAAGGAAAAAACTAATTAATTATCATTAAGTAACCAAACTCTGCTTGAACACACCCATTTTGTTTCTAGACACCAGCGTCTGGTATTGGGCTAGTGAACAGAGGAGAGATAAGACTGGCCCTGCAGTATATTCCGGTGTCCTCCGCTGGTAAGTACTGCTATTAACGATTTCCCATCCATCCAGGCTTCTCTGACAGATAACAGGATATTCTAATCTTGTCCTGAATCTAGAAGCTGGTAAAAAGCCGAGCACATCTGGAGAAGTGCAAATCTGGATCAAGGAGTGTATCCAGCTGCCGATGCTGCGGGAAAACAAGATCAACTCCTTCGTAAAATGGTAATTCTGCTTCACCGCTATTCCATGTTCGCTCCAAGGTGGAATTTTATATTAGGCAAATTTAAAGGGCACCTGTCAGCAGGATTGGCCCTATTGCATCAACCGTACAGCCTGTCTGGTAGGGTTGATCCAGCTGACTGAAGTGATACCTATCTTTGTGAAAATCTCTTACGACATTTAAAATCCATGTGGACATTTGTGTGGAATTTCTGTTAGACGGCACGCACCTTAAGGTAACTGCCTAAAATAGGTAAGTTTCCTAGAGAAGTGGTTTCCAAACTTTAGATCCCAGCATGCTCCTAGAATTTTCTCACCTATTACAGGAATGTTTTTAAAGGTTCTGAATAGTCACGGTCAGGCTGGTCATACACCTTAAACGGGTTGTCTTATCCCAGACAATGGGGGCATATCCCTAGCTAGGATATGTCCCCAGCGGTGGGACCCGCACCTATATTGGGAATGGAGCCCCACAAAGTGGTGGCTGGAGAACTTCTGATCCGGCCACCACTATGCGCTCTCACCAGAGAAGTGAATGGGAGCTCACCGCGTATGACCGGCCACCGCTCCCATTCACTTCTCAGGGCCCGACGGAAATAGACAAGCCAGCACTTGGCTATTTTCGGTGGCCCCATAGAAAATTAATGGAGGGCAGCTGCGTATGCTCAGTGCGCTCTCCACCACTTTCGGGGCTCCGTTCTCGATACAGGTGCGAGGCCCAGAGGAGGTACCTGCACCTATAGGACAATATCCTAGCGATATGGCCCCATTGTCTGAGATGAGACAACCCCTTTAAAGTGGTTATCCAGGAAAATTATATTTATGACTTACCGTATCCTCAGGATAGGTCATCACTATCAGATCTGCAGAGGTACGACACCTGGGACCCCTGTTGTTTAGCTCTGCAGCCTTTTCCAGGGCCAGTGACATCCCTGTAAATCGGTCACATGGCCTAGATGCAGCTCGGCCCCATTCAAGTCAATGGTGCTGAGCTGCAATACCAAGCACTGCCACTATACAATGTACGGCGCTGTCCTTGGAAAGCTGGGAGCCTGCATCACTCACCAGAGCTCCAGTGAGCGCAGCAGCTCCTTGAAACAGCTGATCGGCAGGGGTGCCGGGATCCCCGCCAATGTGATAATAATGACCTATCCTGAAGATAAGTTGTCATTATCTTTTCCAGGATAACCCCTTTAAATAGCTGTCAGCTGAACACTCATTTAGCCAACGTCCATCTCTCCTGACCCCCCACATACACATGCATGCTTGGCTATAGTTTCAGGACGGCTGGAGTGGCGGAGGTTGCTGATCCCTACGTTAGATTATTGGCTAGTCCTGTCGAAATTGGTGGGTTCGGCCATCATACATCTAATGTGTAATGACCGTTGTATTCTCTCTCATGTCTGACCCTAAATTATTTACGCTTTTATTAACCATGTTTACAGCACTATATTACCGGACACAAGCAGGAAAAGTCGCCAGAAAACACGAACTGTGGACAAAACGCCAAACCCTCTTTTTAACCACAAGATGATTTACGATGGGTTCAGGGAAGACGACCTGAGAGAAGCCTGCGTGGAGCTGACAGTGTGGGACCACAACAAACTGTCCAATCACTTCTTGGGAGGCACAAGAATAGGATTTGGAACAGGTAAGATGAGGAGCAGCAGAGTTATTACCGTAGATGTCATAATTATAGGCTTTGGGAGGGGGAAGAGTATTGCTCCCAATGTGCTGTACAGCCCTCTGTAGTCCGGATCAAGAGGTAATAAGAATGGGTAAGTCAAAAGTCACAGGTGATGTCCAGAAAATGCCCGCCATGTTGGATAAAGGGCAATCTTTTCCAATGGGAAATGGCTCATGTAGCATGTCAAAGAAGACCAGAATTTTCTCAGAAATCGATTTCTGCAATCAGTGGTTCAAAAGTTATCAACACAGAAAGTGTTAGATATTACAAATTTGATTGTAGCAATTGATTTCTGAGAAAATTCTGACAATCAAATTTGTAATACCTCACACAGAAAGTTGCAACAACACTTTTTGTGTTGATAACTTTTGAACCACTGATTGCAGCAATCGATTTCTGAGAAAATACTGGTCTTCTTTGACATGCTACATGACCCCCTGTCCATTGGAAAAATCTGCCCTTGATCCAATATGGCAGCTTTCAAGATGTCGGCCATGTTTCGGACGTAGCCTTTAAGATAGGCCACCTCACCTATTACTTGCTGTGGGATTCGGATATTTCATTTTCCCTTTCATCGTGAGACTACTGGAATTTTCATTACTGACTGGTCTACAGGAAAGTCATAACACAAGCTATAAATAACTGACCTAATAACTGAAGCATGAACACTGGTGGTAACAAGTTGGGGGGTCCCTGCACAGTCTGAAAATGACAGCACTGATTTAATAGAGTGAGTCTGTGCAGGGACACACCCTCAACTAGTCACCTCCCCTCTGTACCCTTACTGCAGACTGCTAGCAATTCATTAATAACTTCTAAGCAATGTCAGAACATAGAGCCATAAGAATAGATGCTCCAGAATTATTATTACTTGCGGAATGCATGAGGCTATTAAAACGGGCATGTCAGGAGCTGTGAAAGGTCCTCTAAGGTTTTCGTTATGGGGTCCCATAAGATCTCTATACAGCCCTGCCAGTGGGTACCCAGGAAGTCAAAATGGAAGTGATGGGGATCGGTGAGCATAACGTTTATACTTTTTATAGTTTTTAAGCATTCTAAACCCTTGTTTTTTTTTATAATATTTTTACTGCCCAGCCAATCCCTTTTTAAATGTTGGTCATCAGAAAAATGGTTGACCATGAATTAAGAGGAGAGGGTGGTTCTGCCAGAGCAAGAGGTGCTCATCCAAATCAGGACTCCCTGCTATGACTTCCACATGTCCTATAAGGGGTAACCTCATAAACAAAAACCCTTCCTATCAGCCAGGCAGCAGAGACTTGTAGTAGATCCTCCTTTTGCCCACCCTGTAATCCTGCTTTGTCCAGGCAAACATAAACATTCATGTTAGTAGGAGAACCTCCCTCTCCTGGGACCATCTTTTAGGGATACAGCAAAATAATAACCTTGTCATTTACAACCGACTGTTACTTTTCCCCCAGGAAAGAGCTATGGAACACCTGTAGACTGGATGGACTCTAGTCATGAGGAATCAATCATCTGGGAAAAAATGATCACCTCGCCCAACATCTGGATTGATGCGATTCTGCCACTACGCATGTTAAAGATGGCCAAGTTCTCTAAATAAATGAGAAAATATTGTATATGCTTCCATAACTTTGCGGCACTGTGATCACTTTCCATAACTATGATCCTCACTTGCTTTGTCTCAACCTCCAGTAGATGGTTTCCCAAGCCAAAAATGTAATCCGGTCTTAGGCTCTCTTTCTGCCGAATCCCCCAAAACGGGTACAAATTCAGAAAATATATGTGGCTTGGCAGCTCCAATGATTTATTCAAGCCTGGATTGGCCATCAAAGTCCATGAGATGTCTAAAGGCAACCATTAGAGATGCCATGTTTCACAAATATACCTAAAGGGGTCCGGGGGTGTTACCTAGGGTCATGGCTGTTTTGCTTCTGAAATCATTTGGGGTCAAAGATGAAGAATCCCCATTATATGCTACCTATGTCTTCATGATATATCCCCATGTAGCTAAAGGGGAAGACCCATTTTAATGGTCAACATTCTGTTCTGTTTCTCCCTACACTTACGCTGCTACCATTATGGCTCAGGCTTCATGTGACTACCGTCAGCAAGATTTATGTCATGAGTTGTTTTTTTTTTTGTTTTGTTTTTGAATTATTTTTTGGATCTGTAAGTTTCTTCCACTACTTATGAGCTTTTTGCAAAAAATGGGGGCAAATGGTGTAAAATATGGTAAATATAGATCTCTATAAATATTTAATTATTACTGCCTTGTGTCTATACTGGTGCGACTGGGTAGGAAGAGTTTAAATATTCCGACTTTCAGCGTGGTATGAAGTTTTTTTTTGTTGTTTCTGTATTTTATAAATGTAAAAGGTAAACTATGGCTAGATACATGTACTTGTGTCTATGGGTTTTATACAAAATAGAGCGTTAGAGGAAAAATAAACGTAGAATGTAAATGTATATATGTAATTATCTCAATAAAGTGATTGAATTCCAAACCAAATATTTCTTAAATTTTGTTATTTTCAAAAAAATGATTTTTGACTGCCTATCGGCTAAATGCACATTTTATTATGCACTTATATAGCACTGACATATTCTGCAGCGCTTTACAGACATTAGCATCAAGCTGTACCCAATGGGCCTCACAATCTAAGTTCCCTATCCAGGGGCATAGCTAAAGACTATGGGCCTTGGTGCAAGAGTTTAGCTTTGGCCCCACTTTCCTTTGCTTTGTGGCCAGGGGCAGGGAAGCACATGGCTTTCATGCTGCCAGAGGCAAAAACTGAAATAGCAGCCCCCCCCACACACGCGTCATATTCTTGCCCTAACCCCTTCCCTCCAGCCAGAGGTGTAGCTTGACCTTCATGCACTTTCTATAAAACCAGTGTCTTCTTATGTGGCATAAGGGTCTTTGTGCCCCCTCAGTCTCCTGGGCCCAGTAGTGACTGATAACTCTGCACCTCCTATAGCTATACCCCTGTCCCTATCAGTATGTCTTTGGAGTGTTGGAGGAAACCTACGCAAACACAGGGAGAACATTCAAACTCCATGCAGATGTCATTGGTCAAATTCGAACCTAGGACCACAGGGCTGCTAACCACTGGGTTTTATGGTTTGTGTCATACTTGAATGTTAACAACAAACTATTAGGCCTGTGTGCGATGCACGTTGCGAACGGACAGCATCCGAACCAAATCCTGATCCATGCGTTGTTTGAAACCCACAGATATAAAAAAGGAGGAGCCTCTCCCTCATTTTCCTGTCCTGGGTAGGACAACCTACAGGTATCTTCCTAGAAGACATGCTACGGTGGTAGTTTCTCCATGTTCCTAAGACTGAGTGGGCAGAGTTCCCCGCTACACACACCTCGAAGATCGTACAACAACCTGGACGGGAGTTTACATATGAGCGGAGTACAGCGTTTTCTGGGAATAATGTTGGACTCAGAGCTTCAAAGATCCTTTCTAACTCTGGATACTATTATTCAGGAGGACGGAATTTGTTTTAGACCTGATCTGGCTTTTCTCCCAAACGTGGTATCTGACTTACACAAGGCTCAAGAAATAGTCCTCACCTCCTTTTGTGCAGCCCCCAAAAATCGGAAAGAAGTAGTTTCACTGTCTAGATGTCAGGAGATGTGTTTTAGCATATCTTGAGGTTACTAAGGACTGGAGGAAATCCACTTCCTTGTTTGTACTATTTTCAGGTCAGAACAAGGGGACTTTAGCTAGATGGATTAAACAAGCTATTTATCAAGCTTAGGCCTCTTTCACACTTGCGTTGTCCGGATCCGGTGTGTACTCCACTTGCCGGAATTACACGCCGGATCCGGAAAAACGCAAGTGTACTGAAAGCATTTGAAGACGGATCCGTCTTCAAAATGCTTTCAGTGTTACTATGGCACCCAGGACGCTATTAAAGTAGTGCCATAGTAGTAGTGGGGAGCGGGGGAGCGGTATACTTACAGTCCGTGCGGCTCCCGGGGCGCTCCAGAATGACGTCAGAGCGCCCCATGCGCATGGATCATGTGATCCATGCGATCACGTCATCCATGCGCCTGGGGCCCCCGTGACGTCACTCTGGAGCGCCCCGGGAGCCGCACGGATGGTAAGTATGCTGCTCCCCGCTCCCCACTACACTTTACCATGGCTGCCAGGACTTTAGCGTCCCGGCAGCCATGGTAACCATTGAGAAAAAGCTAAACGTCGCATCCGGCAATGCGCCGAAACGACGTTTAGCTTAAGGCCGGATCCGGATCAATGCCTTTCAATGGGCATTCATTCCGGATCCGGCCTTGCGGCAAGTGTTCCGGATTTTTGGCCGGAGCAAAAAGCGCAGCATGCTGCGCTATTTGCTGCGGCCAAAAAACGTTCCGTTCCGGAACGGAAGACATCCTGATGCATCCTGAAGGACGGACTGTCCATTCAGAATGCATTAGGATAATCCTGATCAGTATTCTTCCGGCATAGAGCCCCGACGACGGAACTCTATGCCGGAAGACTATAACGCAGGTGTGAAAGGGCCCTTAGCTTTCCATGCAGAAACCCATTCCTTTAGGACATGCAGTGTCCCACATATTTGTGAAAAAGGGAAACTTCAAATATCTGAATAGCTGTACTTATTGAATTGTAATGTATGGTATTCTTTATTTTTTGACTGGCAATCCATTCGCCCCTAGGTGGTGCTGGCACCACATAGTGTATATATAGTGGGGTGTGTTTAGCTTAGAGCGGAGAGTAAAGAGTTGAGATTAGAATGTAGTCAGA